>NC_088812.1:9694974-9871123 GCF_011386835.1 Chrysemys picta bellii | reverse complement strand
AGATATTAAAAGAAATTCTTCACCAGGGGAGGAAGTGGGCTGAGCTTTATGGGAACAGAGCCAGCAGCAGGGAAAACTTGGGGTGACAGGAGTTCAAGTGGCCATGTCTGGATGGGGATTTCTGAGGGCATCAGTCTCTCAGGTCAGAGGAGCTGGCTGCAGCCAGTCAGAGCACAGCATGAATCAGTACAACTCCCCGGTGTTAACTCCACAACACCCATGGGGACCAAGGGAAGTTATGTGCCCTCAGTGGTTCCTATCGCCAAATGTCTACATACTGCACGGACCACAGTGAGAGATTATGCCATACACTATCAAAGAAACTGAGGAACCACCTGATCAGCATCCTACACAGCACACAGGAACACATCAAAAAAGAGCTCTCCAACCTGGAGACTTTCATAAATAACCAACTTTCCACACAAATGGACTTTTCTAAAATAAGACAGGAGATCTACATTACACACTTCGTCTCTCTACAAAGGAGAAAGGACCGTAAGTTGTCTAAAATCCTACCTGCCACATGGGGCCACAACAGGGGTATCCCTAACTCACCCAGCAATATCGTCAATTTATCCAGCTACACACTCAACCTGGCAGAAGAGTCTGTCCTATCTCGGGGACTCTCTTTTTGCCCCACCACCCCCACAAACATGATACAGTTCTGCGGTGATCTGGAAGCCTACTTTCGCCATCTCCGACTCAAAGAATACTTTCAAGATAACACTGAACAGTGCACTGATACACAGATACCCGCCCACCAACAGCACAAGAAGAAGAACTCCACGTGGACTCCTTCTGAGGGTAGAAACGACAGTTTGGACCTATACATAGAATGCTTCCGCCGACATGCGCAGGCAGAAATTCTGGAAAAACAACATTGCTTGCCTCATAACCTAAGTTGTGCAGAACGCAATGCCATTCACAGCCTCAGAAACAACCCTGACATTATAATCAAAGAGGCTGATAAAGGAGGTGCTGTTGTCATCATGAACAGGTCTGACTACCAAAAGAAGGCTGCCAGACAACTCTCCAATACCAAATTCTACAGGCCATTTTCCTCAGATCCTACTGAGGACTATACTAAGAAACTGCACCATCTACTCAGGACACTCCCTACACTAACACAGGAACAAATCAACATACCCTTAGAGCCCTGACCGGGGTTATTCTATCTGCTACCCAAGATCCACAAACCTGGAAATCCTGGACACCCCATCATCTCTGGAATCGGCACTCTCATTGAAGGACTGTCCGGATACGTGGACTCGCTATTCAGACCCTACGCCACCAGCACTCCCAGCTATCTCCATGACACCACTGATTTCCTGAGAAAATTACAACGCATTGGTGATCTTCCAGAAAACACCATCCTAGCCACCATGGATGTGGAGGCTCTCTACACAAACATCCCACACACAGATGGAATACAAGCAGTCAGGAACAGTATCCCTGATGATGACACAGCACAACTGGTTGCTGAGCTCTGTGACTTTATCCTCACGCACAATTATTTCAAATTTGGGGACAATATACATCTCCAGACCAGTATGGGCACGGCTATGGGCACCCGCATGACCCCACAATATGCCAACATTTTTATGGCTGACCTGGAACAACGCTTCCTCAGCTCTCGTCCACTTATGCCCCTTCTCTACCTATGCTACATTGATGACATCATCATCTGGACCCATGAGAAGGAGACTCTGGAAGAATTCCACCACGATTTCAACAGTTTCCACCCAACCATGAACCTCAGCCTGAACCAATCTACACGGTAGGTCCACTTCCTAGACACCGCGGTACAAATTAAGTGATGGTCACGTTAACACCACCCTATACCAAAAACCCACCGACCACTATGCCTACCTTCATGCCTCCAGTTTCCATCCCGGACACACCACACGATCCATCATCTACAGCCAAGCACTGAGGTATAACCGCATTTGCTCCAACCCCTCAGACAGAGATCAACACCTACAAGATCTTCACCAAGCATTCTCAAAACTATGATACCCACCCGAGGAAATAAGGAAACAAATCAACAGAGCCAGACGTGTACCCAGAAGCCTCCTGCTGCAAGACATGCCCAAGAAAGAAACCAACAGAACTCCACTAGCCACTCCTCCGCTAACACCTCTCCAACACATCATCAGTGATCTACAACGCATCCTGGACAACGATCCCTCACTTTCACAGACCTTGGGTTCTCTCCCTAGTTCTTAGTATAGGGACATGCAATAGCAGGGGGGCATCACACAGAACCCAAAAAGATAACTGGCAAGCCATAGGTTCCTGGGAGGTACAGCTTTTCACAGCAACAAGGAGACTGTAACCAACAGAATATTTTGTGCCTATGAACTCCACTTAGCAAAGGAAGAAATCACTCCAAGTTCTCCAGGGTTCCTATTTCCACCTGCTGGCAGAGGAGTCTATCCTCACAGCTCTGGACTGGTACAAGGAGAACAAGTGGGAGGTATTGCAATCCACAGATGTGCAAAGGGCCTAATTAGGTCTCCCAATGCAGGATTCATGTGTCATTATATAATGCCTGCATCTGTAAATTTCACTCCATACATCTGAAGCAGCTTACCCACAAAAGCTTATGCCCAAATAAGTCTGTTAGTCTTTAAAGTGCCACCGGACTCCTTGTTGTTTCAATGCAGGATTGTTGGTACGTGTTTTATACATAGAGACACTGCACTTTAAAATAGCATAGTAATCCTCTGGGTATGTTGCAAGAAAACAGTTACATTTTTTACACGGTTTACATACAGATCACTAAATTACCAAGTGCCACTGGCATTTCAGCATCTGACCAGCACCATTTAATGGATCTGACAAGTCTAAGATTCATGAATTGAGCAGGTAGTTTTGACTGTGGCAAGCAGAACTCCCAAGAGCTATCAGTTCACTACTGCCACTGAATTTTACATCCCTGTCTGTGGTGCTGAACTTGAAGATCATTACCATGTTGCTAAATTACCAATTAACTCAAGGTAGGCATAGCGGTCGGTGGGTTTTTGGTATAGGGTGGTGTTAACGTGACCGTCACTTATTTGTACCGTGGTGTCTAGGAAGTGGACCTCCCGTGTAGATTGGTTCAGGCTGAGGTTTCTCTTCTGGATTCTCTTCTGGTTGCCCCAACAAATGTATAAGCTCAAACAAACTAGAACAGGAACTGTTCAGCATGGCTGTGTCGTCATCAGACTCCCTCCAGCTCCAAAACTCTCAGTATCACAAGTGGAAAGATCTTGGAGCTATTCACCTAGGAAGGAAGCCCAGTGCTGCACTCATATCCACAGCTTAGCTTCAAACAGGAGATCTCCATGTGGAACACCACTAATTCCTGGACCTTTGAGAAAGTGAAGCCAGGAGAGAGGGGGGAGGAGGAGGGGAAACAGCTGTGAAAGGCCCAGTGCACAGGAGCTTTCGTCCACTGAGCGCTACGAGGAGCTGCATGCCAAGGCAGAGGTTGCATGGCTGGCCACTGCAGGTGGGACGATCACCAGGGAGAGTCCACTACCAAGAAGGCTCAAAAAAACATCTGCTAGCCAGATGAGGGGGTCCCTCCCAACAGCCCCAGCCTGGTGCAGGTGAGACACCCAGATACCCCCACACACACTACCATTAGATGCTGGGAAAGGCTGCAGGTGTAGGGAAGGAAAAGAATCTGTTCATGGGACTTTGTTTCTTTTCTAGGTGCCTCTGGCTTGTAGATACCTAATAAATGTGAATGCCTCCCCCCGCCACCCCATCCTCTGGTTGCTGGAAGTGTCTCTTGACTTCGCCCACAGCTTCCTGACAGACTCCACCCTCCTCTCCTGCGAACATCTCCAGTGTCTGCCTTTCTCACTGCTCAGAGCAGCAGCAAAGGAAAACTGGCAGGGATTCTAATCAGTTTCATGCAGCCTGCAGGGTCCTGAATAGAAGCAGTTGCACTAAGCAGTGTCTCCTTAACTCACTCTGCAAATGAGCAGAAGCGGGGAGCCTAAGCAGTCTGCAGACTCAGGAAGACTCGCTGCTCTGCTGTCCCATTTAGAAGGTTTCCAGCACCACCACAAATGCCAGGTATATTTTTAAATGAAAATTAAACTCTGCAGCAGTCTAGGCTTTTGACCTCCCTTCTGTTCACCAGGAAAGAGGCTCTGATTTGCCATTAGCCAATGGCATTTGAGTCCCACCTATAGATTTAGGGTGTGGAACTTACCTGCCACGTTGTGTGCTTCCAAACCAACGTCTGGCTCCTGGCGGGCTAGAGGCAAGAAAAAAGTGGGATCCTTCTTACGGCTGCACATGTCATCAGCACCCGAATTCCCTCTCCCATCTCTGTTCATTGCTGCCACGTTGTCGGAAGCATAGAAGGCAGCCTCCTTGAGATCAGTCCCCCCTTCCACTGATGTCCCCGATAAAGCTGCACTCTCCAGAGGCATTTTTGCATCTTTAACAAAAGCAGCTATTCTCTGTTCACCTTGGGGGCACCCAAGGGCAGAAAAATCTTCTTTGTTTGGCTCCAGTGTCATTAACACGGTTTTGCCTCCATCACACCGATGCGCTCTTTGCTGCTCTGATGAAGAAGAAGAGACAGCTTTCTCCATTCCTCGCAGATTCTGTTGTGTCACTCAGGAAAAACAAACATCAGGACTTCATAGGATTCACAGGCAGCTGTAGCCAGAAAATCTAAAAAGGGAAAAGAAAGTGATGAGGATTTCTCAATTGCAGAAAGTGATGAGCTTTTCCTGGTCACACCTGCTCTCTTTAGGCCCGAGGGCATGACCTGGAGTAACAACAGATCGCAACAAAAGAATCTTACTGTGCCTTTCAGCCCAAGACCTTTACAGTGTCACTACATGACTGGCTTCAAGTGGGGCAAAGCAGCAGCTGTTTCAGCCGTAAAGTGAAAACATTGATACCCAGTTTAAATCCCAGTATGGGATGTAACCAGGACACCTGGGTCCATGCCCTTAGTGCTATGGGATTCCAGGAGGCAATTGGTCAGGACCTTCGTTTTACATTTCCATATGTAAACATGGCACCTCTGGCAGCACAGTGCTTTCTAGAACCATGCTGGAGTGTTGAAGCTTTTACCCCAAGAGCTTGTTGAGCCTAGGAGCATTTCACGGTGATGCAGGAGGGCTGGGGGAGTCAGAAAGAACAATACAGTGTCCAAGGCACCACATGACCCTTTAGGAGACTGACCTGCTTAGCAAGATTCTGCATCACGCCCTGGCCACAGGGTTAGCATGGAACAAGGACGAGAAAGGCTAACGAGCTTATACAGGTGAGAAGGGCAGTTCAGAGCAAGAGGGTGGAAGAAGCCGCCAAATGGCCAATACAGAGACTGGGAAATTGTTGAATATTCGTGCCTTGGGAGCAGTGTATCTTGCTGACACCTTGGTCCCCTCCTTGCTGGAGGAATCATTGGGGAAAGATATAAGATGTCCGAAGCTACCCACTGGCGACGTATAGACCTTAGTGACATGCCAGCACACGTATGTGTACATAAACATTGGTCTTGAGTCTGTGTGTATCATGAGCGGTTCCGCAGAAAGGCAGGATTATTCCACTGGTCCCTACCATGCAGCATCTCTCCTCATTCACAGGCTAACACTGCACATTTCCATCACACATTGTTGCTCTTCATTTGCACTATGCTTCCTGTTACTACAGAGCTCCCTGTTATCCTCTGAGCATTTGCTGTCTCCAAGTTCCGTGTTTAGTGTTGACCTGACACAAACTCTCCTAAAAAGGTAAAACACACAACTTTCAATATCCCATACAATTACACGTATCCACCCTCTGTGACAGGTTCAGGTATTTTCATGGCCTACACACTCTCCCTTTATATCACCAGAGGTTACTAATAGCTGCAGTTTCATTTTTTAAATGGCATTTCATGCTGGTGAAAGGTACTAAGTTAACAGACTATTTCTCCCCAAGCAGCTACAGCAGCAGAAGTGCCAACATATCTCCCACTGCCTAAGAGGTTTGCTACATGGCAACTTGTTGAGGCCACCAACAAGGAGGCCAACCAGGTTGTAGTTCTGAAAAATGGACACCTACCTAAGCAGGATCTGGACTGAAGCTAGCCACTCACTGCATGAAAGCCAAAAAGAAACAGATTTCAGTTACCACTCTCCTGGGATGCACCTGAGCCAGCCATCTAGAGGCTAAAGACTTTGCACAGCCCCTTACCATCTCCCCAGGGATTTATACTGCTACTCACACTGTGAGTGTGCCTCACAAGCCACAGATACCCTATACACACACAAGTTTGGGTCTCTTCCCGCCCCCGCACCTCCACCCCTCTGCATGTTGAGTGGTTTTGGGGGGGGAGGAGAAAGAGGAGAAGTGCTCAGCTGGTTATTCTTCCTGGGAGGTGGGCTTTATTGTAGGGAAGCAAATGGAGACAAGATTTTGCCCCGAAGGCAATGAAATTGAGGACCGTTCTAGTCTCTCAAGGAAGGAAAGTTCCCCAGCTATGGGCCAGCAACTGAGAATGCTCATGTCCCCCGGTTCCCATGAGCAACACCTGTCCTGCTGACAGTTCTACTGTTCCCGAGGGCCACAGCTTCATGGTAGGTCCTGACTGCCGAGACAGCTCCAGCCCATTGAGGGCTTTGGGACCTTGAACTTGTTCTAGTATTAAGTAGACAGCCAGTGTAGTGTCTGGGACACAGCATGATTGGCTCATGTCAACGTGCGTTACTTAGCAGGATAGGCATTACATGTTGACCCAGCGGGAGTTTCAAGATCTTTCCTTAAATTCAAAGCTACCACGCATTGCATTAGCCATGCCTAGAGGTTGCTGCCGCTAGGTTTGCATCTGTCCCAGTGAGACTCACCATTCTAATTAGCCACAGGTGTAAGAAAGCAATTCTAGCATCACTTGATACTGGGGCACGGACCCAATAAAGCAGTGGTTCTCAAACTTTTGTACTGGTGACCCCTTTCACATAGCAAGCCTCAGAGTGCAATCCCCGGCCCTAATAAATTAAAAACACTTTTATATATTTAACACCATTATAAATGCTGGAGGCAAAGTGGGGTTGGAGTGGAGGTTGACAGCTCACAACCCCCCATATAATAACCTCACGACCCCCTGAGGGGTCCCAACACCCAGTTTGAGAACCCTGCAATAAAGGGTCTCTGGGTGGTTTACCACCTTGATGATCAGAGTGCAGATACAGGAAACAATATGATGAGGACTACTTCAACATGGAAGTCAAGATGATTATTGATCCCAACCCATCCAGTCACCCTGGAGATGAAGTTACTGTATAACCAACTTCAATCACTGGTGAAGCGAACAAAACATTTCATAGTGGGTCTGAACGGAGCCTGAGCTATACTCAAGGAAAAGCAGTGACAACCATATCTCCCAGAATCACAGCCACCATCTCTCATGGTGTGCTGCAAGGCAAAGTTATTATTGCACGTAGGAGGGGGTAAATCACATACATGAGCTAGAGATGAGATAAGGCTGCCCTACATAACGCCAATATGGCCACGTTTCAAATAAGCATGAACAGCTCCAGACTCCATGATCCAGAAAGAACGCTAGAGAAAGCACAAGTGACAGCGAGCAAATGTACCAGAAAGCTAGAGAATAAAGGTGCGTGAGTAGAGGAAGCAAGGAAGCAAAATTTATGTAGTTAAGGAAAGAGAAGGCCAGAGGAGAGACATCAGTCTATAAATACCTTCAAGGTAACAATATAAATGAAGAGAGGGAATTATTCGCCGTCTCCTAAGAGGCTATTACCATACAAGGAGCAATAGCCTGGAGCCATTTACATAAAAAGTTCTTAACCATGAGAGCAAAGGAGCCCTAGAAGAGATGGTAGGAGATGAAGTCTCCATCACGGCTGAGAGCCAGGAATGAGCAGAGACCAAGCATCTGTGGGAATGATGTAGAGAAAAGTCCTGTGAGCGCTGCATGTGGGGAGGTGAGGAAATCAAACAGAATACCCCATGTGATGGGCTTGATTCCCTACGATTCTCTGTCTCCCCCCCCCCCCCCCCCCACACACACTTGTGCTAGATACTCTACAGGAGCTACAGAAGGGGAGGAGAAAAAACCCAAACCAAACAACCACACGCTAGCATGTCAGTAACACAAAGAATTTGATCTTCATGCTTGTGTCTCTTTCAGAGCTTTCTGGAGAGGACTCGCACTGAGGAACGCTGGGCTCTCCCCCCAGGGTTGGGGAGGAGGGGACACAGCCACCGCACAAACAGAGATGCCTTGTGCTTATTTAAGTCTCAACTCTTCCTGTCCCTGCAGCCTTGGCTCTCACACACAGTGCCCACAGAACCATTAATCCACTCCCCCTGCCTAGTCCAGTTTCACCCTCAGCAAGACACACACAAAAAATGGCTTCAAATGCTCTTTTTCTAGCCAGCAGGGGTAGGACCTACCAGCTGGCTTTGATTGCTAAGAACTTCCTTTAGCAACAAGTGCCATTCCACCTGGAGCCAAGACACGCGGAGAGGGCTCACTGACTCCATCAGGAGCCCATGCATGGCATGCCAGTGCAGCACTAAGTCCAAAACACCGACAGTGAGGATCTGCTGAAATCTTTTCCCTAGGTTTTTTAGGAGTCCATTGGGCTCCTGCCAGTCAAGCCTACAGCTGCACATTTTCAGTGCTTCAGACTCTGTACAAGTCCCTCAGGAACATATATAATCACCACACAAAAAACCCACACTGACCTTCCATTGGGATTCACAGCATGTACCCAATACTTTAAAGACTGATACATGGCTCTCCTCAAGGGACCCTTTGTGCTCACTAGAGCCGTGAAGGGTCCCCTCACCCAGCCCTTAGGGCAGGGGTGGGCAAACTACAGCCCAGGAGCCACATCCAGCCCTCCAGACGTCTTAATCTGGCCCTCGAGCTCCCGCTGGGGAGCAGGGTCTGGGGCTTGCCCCACTCCGCGCGGCTCCTGGAAGCAGCGGCATGTTTTCCCTTCAGCTCCTACGTGTAGAGGCAGCCAGAGGGCTCCGCACACTGCCCTGCCCCAAGCACCGCCCCGGCAGCTCCCATTGGCTGGGAACTGCGGCCAATGGGAGCTGCAGGGCCAGCGCCTGCAGACAGGGCAGCGTGCAAAGCAGCCTGGCTGAGCCTCTGCCTAGGAGCCATAGGGGGGACAGCTGCTTCTGGGAGCTGCTTGTGGCAAGTGCTGCCCGGAGCCTGCACCCCTGACCCTGTCCCATGCCCCAACCCTGATCCCCCTCCCGAACCCCTCAGTCCCAGCCCAGAGCACCCCCTGCATCCCCATCCCCACCCCAGAGCCTGCACCCCCAGCCAAAGCCCTCACCCCCCTTGCCCCAGCCCGGAGCCCCCTCCTGCACCCTGAATGCCTCATTTCTGGCCTCACCCCAGAGCTCGCACCCCCAGCTACAGCCCTCACTCCCTCCTGCACCCCAACCCACAATTTCATGAGCATTCATGGCCCGCCACACAATTGTTATATCCAGATGTGGCCCTCGGGCCAAAAAGTTTGCCCACCCTTGCCTTAGGGTCTCATACTGCAGTGCCCATATTCTCCCCCAAAAGGGCTGGACATGAACACCAAGGATTCTCTCTAATGGCGGGAAGAGGTCACTGCCGTGTGGCACAAGATACCCCGCTCCCTCTGCCAAGGAACCAAGTGTTCTCCCTCTCTCAAGGTGGCACATTCTAGAGAGGGAAAACAGCCTTCAGACACTGTGCTGCCACATGAAGGCCAGAGTGCTAATTTCTTTGCTACCAGCACTGCACTCGTCACCTATTTTTAAAAGGCGCGGTAGAGAGAGAAGGGTGACTCATGCTTCTCAAGCGCCTTCTGACCAAGGATCCCAGAGCACTTCAGACATTAGTTACCCCAGTTTCACAAATAAGGAAACTGGAATGAAGACAAATTTCTTTGCTTAAATAAATACAGAATATCCACTAGTTTGGGGCATCTGACATGAGCCACTTAATACAGAGCACCTGCAGCTCACATCGATTTCACCTGGAGCAGAGGATGCTCAATGCCTCTGAAAAGAGAAGCAAAAGAAAACCCCTGTCTAGAGAGCTGCGTAACTGACCCATTGTGCCCGCTCATGCTCCACATAGGAAGCAATCCAGGCCTGCTGGCAGACACATGCTTCGCTTCATGTAGTGTACCTGGTACCACAGACCCACAAAAAGCCACAGAGCCTAAAAAAAGAGGTAAGATTTTCAAATTCTAATTTCTAGCACTCATTTCAAACACGTCTCTTCAGAACTCTAGAGAGACAAGATTGGTGAGGTAATTTCTATTTATGCGAGAAATCCAGAACAACTATCAAAGAAAGAAGCTAGTCCAATAAAAGGTATTGCCTCATCCACCTTGTCTCTCTAATATCAAGGGACCAACATGGCTACAATAACATTGCATATATTCAGAACTCATACAGTTCTGACCACAGAGGAGGTTTTCTAGAGACTGATTGTAAGAAGCATGTGAAAGTTTCATTACCCAGACTCCAGGCAACCCTAAAAATATTCTCCATGGTGACGCCAACCCTAGAAGAGCACAATAAAACCAGCATTTCTAATCTTAAAATCACTTTACAAACAACTAACTGCAGTAGCATTGACTAAAAGGAGCGAACATCAACTAAATATGTTGTCATGATGCGCACACACCCCATCAGGAGACAATGTGTGCTAGGGGCAATTTTAATTTCAGTTTACAACTAGAGTCTGTGGGAGTTCTCATGGGTTTCCCTCCTTTTTAGAAAGGGATAGTTTGTTTCTGTGTGAGGAGTCACATATAACCCTTTGTCAATGCCACACATTGCAGAGGGAAAAGGACTGGGAGTGGGGTCAGCAGGAAAGACACTGAGCAGCAGGAGAGGGCAAGTTTGAGAACCCAAGCAGTGCTACTTAGAGCATGGGGGAAAAGCAGGAGATGGGCTCCAGATACCAAATTAACCTTGTACGGCTGCATTTCCAGACCTGTCCAGCTCCAGAGACTGAGGGGAGAAGCAGAGACTAGGATCTCTGGAGCTGCTACCAAGATGTTGTGAGATCATGAATGGGCTTGTGGGAGATACATCCCCAGGACACTCTTGTTAAGGGATGACCACGCTACAGAAAGCCTGTGAATTCCTGAGTTCATACAAACAGCATGCTGAGAAAGTGAAAAAACCCAGAACAAGGAAGTGGTTATACAAACAACGAATAGGCCAGCAAATCTAGGGAATTCACTCAGGACACCAGCTTTGTAGCCAACTGAAGATTAAGAGGTAGCTTGAGCATAGTCTATAGAAACCCACGGGGGAAAATTTCTGGTAGCAGGGGGCTCTTTAATTTATCAGACAAAGACAGAAAAGCTGAAGTTAGACTGAAAATAAGGCACTTTAAAAAAAAGAAAAAAAAACCAATGGAGGGCAATTAACCCTTGGCATAACTGATCTAGGACCAGTGGTGCATTACCCATTGCTTGAAGTCTTTAAATCAAGACTAGATGTCTCTTTCTAACACAAACTCTAAGTCAACAAGAAATTATGGGCTTGATGCAGAAATGATTAGATCGGGTTCTCTGGCCTGTGTTATGCAAGAAGTCAGACTGGATGGTCATAGTGGTTCCTTCTGGCCTTAAAATCTATGAATCAGTTTCTGCTGCCCTGCTCTTTCTGGAGCTCAGGCCAACATAAGAATTTCTCTTTACTGGTACCCTCCTGCTCCTTTGTCCCTGAATCTTTATCTGAGTACACCAAGAACTCTCCTGACAGCCACAGTTCTAGGTTATGCAGTAGGATCACAGGCAGTGAACACTCTCTGCTGAACCTGCATACAATACCTGGCCACTTCAAGTGCATCCAGAGTCACCAGCTATCCTGACCCTAAACAGCACAGCAGAGGAGCTGCCTGGTTTCTGCAGCAGCCCAGTGGTAGATTAGCTCCTGGAAGAACATTCAGGTCATGAGCACCAGTGTCATTAGCCTATAAAGCAAGCAGAGGATTTGGCATCCCTGTACTGGCCCTAATATAGTGTTTTTGAAATAGAAATCATGGATAGCGCCAGAGCATAGGAACATGTAGGAGGGTTTTCCAAGGGTCTTACAATGAAGTAGCCATAGCAGAGTAGGTTGTCTGATCTGGGTGGCAAATAGGCAGAATGAACAGCATTATAAAAGAGAGGAGTCTTAAATTATATATCAGGCGCCAAGGACATGAATCTGAGCAGAACAATGGCCCATAGACTCTCCCAGTTTCATTGACAGCCCCTCCCAATGTACATTGGATTCTTCCCAGAGTGAGCCACCGTGCAGTGGAGCCTGACAGTGCTGCCATGCCTAGCACATCCCACAGATCACTCTCTCTTTTTCAGCTTGCTGAAGGGAAAGACCTGCAGAAGTTCTGCCAAACCCGAGGCATTGGAAGGAAGACCGTCTCCACTCCATGTAGGCGCTAAGGGATAGAGACAACAGCAGTGGCTTGCTGGTGTCTTGGAGATTAGACTGTGCAATCTGGTGAAGATCGGAGAGGATTTTGACAAGCTAGGAGTCGGACATCCAACTCCCCAGCAGCTAGACGGAAGGCTGGCTACTGGAAACCTGCTGTTGACCGCTCAACACCATCTCAGACTTTGTGTAACTATATCTGGGGTTCTTTAGACTATTCTTATTTTAGATGTGTGCTTGAGACAATAAAAAACAAGGATTTTTGGGTGAAAGCACTCATGTGTACCAATTATTTATAAGAGGAGCTGTGTCCACATCGATTTGTGTCCTGAAACTGCCTGAAAAACAAAGACTAGTTACCATAGTTTTGGGTTCAAAAAACCCCAGGTAACAACAAGACTCTCCAAAATTTTCCAGCTGTGAATCCAATCAGCAGTGGGAAATGAGACCTTCTTCCTCTCTTCCCAAACTGACAGCCCCTACTCTCTCAATCACAGACTGCTTCCTGTGGGTACAGATGCACACAGACAAAGGACCTTTGCCACCTGTGATCCACCACTACCAAACTGTGCTTTATGTAGCTTTTTGGATACTTTACACAATTAATTCATTTAACTTTTCTAATACAATCATGTTCTCTGGTAGCATTTCCCCAAAGGATAGAGGGACAGACTTGTAAGTAGCTAATTCATTTTATTATATAGCAATGATTGACGGACATCACATCAGTCAGCTCAAGAGAATGCAAGTTAATAGAGGGCATGTGACATTGCCACATGGCGAAGTCCCTCATTCCCCCTTCAAGTAACCAGATGAACCCAAAGCACCTTGGCACAGCACAAGCACCAGCTGTGTAGCTCTCCTATCATTTTAGCTTAAGTCAATTAAAAGATTTAAGCTAACCCAATAGCATCCACACATACAGCAGCTACACCTGTTTAAAGTCATACCTTTTTTTAAACTACTGCAAATATGTGTTTTAGACTGAGCCTTCAGCTGGTGTTATCACTCCAGGTAAACTGGTAAATGTTCAAATCTATATGGTGCAGTGCCATGGGACAAATTTAGCTGGGGTGCCACCACGGAGGTCTATTCTACACTCCCCACCTTGTTTTGTGTTTCATCCACCTCAAGGGACACAAAAGCAAAGGCTCTCACCCCCACCCCCCTCCCACACACAAAAGAACAAAACAAATGCTTCCCGGGATACGCTGGAGGGTAGGGATAGGATACAGAGGGACCTAGACAAATTAGAGGATTGGGCCAAAAGAAACCTGATGAGGTTCAACAAGGACAAATGCAGAGTCCTGCACTTAGGATGGAAGAATCCCATTCACTGTTACAGACTAGGGACCAAATGGCTAGGAAGCAGTTCTGCAGAAAAGGACCCAGGGGTTACAGTGGACGAGAAGCTGGATATGAGTCAACAGTGTGCCCTTGTTGCCAAGAAGGCTAACGGCATTTTGGGCTGTATAAGTTGGGGCATTGCCAGCAGATCGAGGGACGTGATCCTTCCCCTCTATTCGACATTAGTGAGGCCTCATCTGGAGTACTGTGTCCAGTTTTGGGCCCCACACTACAAGGAGGATGTGGAAAAATTGGAAAGAGTCTAGCGGAAGGCAACAAAAATGATTAGGGGGCTGGAGCACATGACTTATGAGGAGAGGCTGAGGGAACTGGGATTGTTTAGTCTGCAGACGAGAAGAATGAGGGGGGATTTGATAGCTGCTTTCAACTACCTGAAAGGGGGTTCCAAAGAGGATGGATCTAGACTGTTCTCAGTGGTACCTGATGACAGAACAAGGAGTAATGGTCTCAAGTTGCAGTTGGGGAGGTTTAGGTTGGATATTAGGAAAAACTTTTTCACTAGGAGGGTGGTGAAGCACTGGAATGGGTTACCTAGGGAGGTGGTGGAATCTCCTTCCTTAGAGGTTTTTAAGGTCAGGCTTGACAAAGCCCTGGCTGGGATGATTTAGTTGGGAATTGGTCCTGCTTTGAGCAGGGGATTGGGCTAGATGACCTCCCTTCCAACCCTGATATTCTATGATTAAAAGGAGGAAACCAAGGCCACGTCCACATTCAGGACTTTCCATGAGCGTAGCTACTTGGAGGGAGCTGTACTGTTGCAAACCCCCTGTGCAGACAAACTGCACCAGTGCAACTTACCTTCGGGGTTTGCTCAATCAGTGCAAGCCCCCTTGACACCAGCACGTCTACTCTAGTATAGCTATACCAGTGCAAAAAAAATCATGGACATAGGCAAGCCACTCTAGTCCAGTGACTACACAAAATCAATGGGCTTATCTTGGCAACGGGCAGCAGAATTTGGGCCTGGGTTTCTAGATGGCCAAATTGGCTGGAATGGGAAGACTCATCACACTCCCAATCTCGTATCCCTTTCTGGTGAACTCCTGCTACTGGAAAGATTGCAAAACAATTTCAAATGTGACCTACTGATTTCATTCAACCATCACTTGGCACAAATTTGTGTTTGGCCTGAAGTTTTCCATACTTGGTCTCAGGAGAACATGGAAACTGGCCTCTAGTTAGGAAAGACTATTCTTATTTCATTAGCAAAATACATATTTTCCTTTCCAATCGGTCCTGTCAAAATCTCTCCTTGTAAACCAGTTTCTATGGAGTGTCACTATTTTTCCCTTCTCAAACACCTGTTCAGTTGTTTTTAAATTGCATGATGGGTAGCGAGCTGACATGGTGATCTCCACACCTCTTTTTAAAGTTCAGGCTCCTCAGAAAAATCTGCCTGAGAAAGATCATAAACACACAACACAATCCTCTGAGCTCACATTTGCCTCACCAGGAATCTAGGGGGTCTAATAAAAGTTGCAGATCCCTCAATTGTGGGGCTACCAAACAATTTTTGTAGCATTTTGAAAATTCAACAGTGTCACTTAAAAAAAAAAAGTTTCTATCTTTCCTCTTTGCCAAGACAGCATCCCCCACCCATGTAAACAGATGCACATTTGTCCTGTTAACTCAGACTTGCAGCAAAGTGCCTCTTGCCAAATGGCAGCATCATAAATTCTTTCCTGCTCCATTCACCTCCGTGAGATGCAAGCTTCAAAGTAGAACCAGGGAATTTGAATGCTAAAGTGATTAAGTATGGGCAATCACCTCCTTTCCTAAAAATCAAAAACAAACAAGGCTCTTCCATGCCAGAGCTTTGCAAATGGAATGTTGCAGGTGCACAGTTACGCATCTAAAAAAGTTACTTCCCCCATGCTACCCACACTGTATACTTTATGGCGGAGTCTGCTGGGCATGTATTTCTGGTCCACAGAGAGCCAACAGGCTACATGGAACTAGCATAGGCGCCAACTTTTTCTGGTGCCGGTGGGTGCTCGAGTCTCCCCCCAGCCCTGCCTCCTCCCATCCCCATTCCAACCACTTCCCCAAAGTCCCCTCCCCAACTCCACTCCCTCCCTGCCCCTATTGGACCCCTTCCCCATATCCCCGCCCCGGCCCTGCCTCTTCCCCGATAGGAGCACTGCATTCCCCCTCCTTCCCCGCTCCCTCACAGCACTTGCTGCTGCAAAACAGCTGTTTTGCGGTGCAAGCGCTTGGAGCCAGGGGGAAAAGCGGAGATGTGGTGCATTCAGGGGAGGAGGTGGAGCGGGGGTGAGCTGGGGCGGCGGAGCGGGGCACCCACCAATTTTTCCCCATGGGTGCTCCAGCCCCGGAGCACCCATGGAGTCGGCGCCTATGGGAACTAGGTTCTTCCCAGTTGCTTCTTCAGGCACCCAGGGTCTTCTCTAAGGGCCTAGGCACATAAGAACAGGGGACGCTGCTGCTATCTAAGGCCTGGTTTACTCTTAAAACTTATACTGGGATAGTTATACTGGCTAGGAGTGTGAGGGGTGTGATTTTTACACACACACACACACACACACACACCATAGCTATGCCAATAAAACCTGCAGTGCTGACAGAATAGTGCTCCTATCGGTGTAGCTAATATTATTCGAAGAATTAGTATTCCTGTACCAGCAGAAGGACTCCTATCAGCTTACGCTGTGTCTACACTAGGGCTATGCAAGCATAGCTATGCCCACATAGGCTCTGTAGTGTAGACATGACCTACAAGCAGGATGAGGCCAAAGCCAACAGCCGGACTGAAGTGCCAGTCACCACCAAGAGCCATCAACAGATCCAAAAGCCACCAGCTGGAAAGGAAAGTCTAGGGGAGAAAGAAGCAGAGAAGAGGCACCAGGGGAAAAGAACAGCAGGACAGAGGAAAGGGGAGCAGGAGACAGTGTGATGAACTTATTTTTAAATAGGACAAATAGACACAAACACTTTCCTGATGTTACTCTTCCATGAAGGATTTGCTGTAGTCGTTACAGCGATGCTGTATAATCAGCCAGGGGATCATGAATTTGTCTTAAACACACTTCTTCCCAAAGATGCACTCCACCCTATGAACAAGTCTGAGAACCCCATTTCATGGTACAGACTTAACAGCACAAAACAGCTTAAAATAGCCTTTAACGAGAGGTGCGCACAGACCCATGCCAAGTTAAAGATGCCAATGAACCCTAACTTTTGCATGCAATATTAAATTTCACAGGTTAAAATATCCAGCTGATGCAAAACCACCATTGGTGAGTCAATGAAGGTAGATGAAAATAAGAACAATTGTTCTGGAATCCAATCAAATGGGAATTCAGGGAACTTGGGAAGCTCCCAAAGCAATTCTTCCCCCCACCCCCACCCCTTAATGGCAATGCCACATCAGGGGTGAAGTCAGGTTAGACAGGATCCCATAAGATTTCCTTCCTCAGAGAAACCTCAAAAGATCAGCAAGACATCTCCCAAGCGCCTGAATGGCATGAATCTTTCTCTGAAGTCACACTAATGACAACATTTAGCAGAGGAAGAGGGGCTTTTCTTCTCCCAGAGCTGGAACTGGAGAGGGATGTATCCCCAGAGATCTTCCTTCTCTTCTGCTTACACAGTTGTAGTGCCAAGGCTAGGCAGGCTGGCAAATCTAGCATCAAGCATTTATCTATACGGGGCTTTGTTGGTATTTGGATTATCTGAACTTGATTGGTGCTAGGATCTTCAGGGAATTTGGCTCCCGGGGTCTTCCATGACAATGAACTTACTGAAGAATCTGACAGGGAGAGATTTCCTCTCCCGAGATTTCATGCTGCAGTAAGATAAGCAGAGATATAAGCATTCAGGGACTTCAGCAACATTATCTGGAAAAGCTACCCCTGAGGCACCTCTCCCCTCCCGGGAGGTCAACATTACTTTCCCACTACCAGTAGGGTCCCATGGTCATGTGGCCTTGTACATTTCTGCACAATTGTAGGGTGTTTTTTAGTTGCTATCTAATTACACTCTGTTTCTCCCCCATCCCCAATTAAAAAAATATTCCAGGCTTTTTCGTTGCAAAACAAGCCTTCAAAACATGTCCCATGTTTAAGCAATGCCTGAGTCTGCAGAAAGCCTGAAACAACTGGTCTGGAGAGGGGCAGGGGAGATGAACTGGCCTATTCACCGTATTGGGCTGTACTCTGCTATTTAAAGGCCTACATTGTTACATTATTTCACTGTTGATCACCTTCTATGCCAAAACCTGCAACTGTCTCAGACCTGCTGCCAAAGCCTCCAGCTTCTCCCTCCCTGCCAGCTCCCTCCAAGGCAGTTGCTGGCTCTCAACACAGAAATCCAAGCCTTGAAGAAAACTGACAGTTCAGAGGCTGCACAAAATATACTACAACGAAGGTTCCTGTACTTGTGAGGGGGAGAGGCTACATAGAGCACAATAATTCAGGTATGATGAACCTCATGGGATGATGTCTTACCCATTAGCATGCCCATTGCCTCCCTGCCCCAGGCAACACCATGGAGGCTACCTCCCTCCATGGGCCCCCACTAGCATCACATCCTTAAAGTACAGCCAACTGCCCTGTTGCCCTCTTTGCCTAAGCCTGTCTAGATCCCCATCACCTCCCATGCCTAGATCACCAGCAACCTTCAATCTTTGGGCATTACCAGCCTTCCTGCCACAACTCATCCCCTACCTTATCAGCATCCCTACTCAATCAACTGCACATAACACACTCGGGCAACATCAGCATACCTGACAGCTCCTTTACAGAGGGCTGTATCAGCCACCCTGACATAATCCAACCACAGTCACTGGCTAGGAAGAAGTTTGCAACAGATGAGTCATGTCACTTAGTGGTCTTCTGGAAGATGATCAGACAGCACAGTGACAGGCATGAGAACCTTGAATAGAAAGGTTCCCTATCTCTCCTCCCGCCACTGGTGCGGTTACTTTATGGGGTTTTACACCTAACTCCAAAAGACTTGGCACTGTGTCTTGTCTCTATAGTAGGATTTTTTCACCTTTAAATTCTCACCCTTCCTACCAATAGCTGTGCTCCATCTTCAGGAGCAGTGCTGGGAGCACTAATGGCCACATGGTCTAACCAGCCCCCAGCATTTTAAGCACCCTACTGTCTCACCCCGCTCAATACAGCTCTAAATTACACTGTGGTTAGAATGCCAACAGCTGCTGGCATAGTATCCATGCTAACACTCTCACTGGTGTATCTGAACCAGCAGCAGCAATGGAAGAAAACTTTAGGGAGAAAATCCTAGCATGGGCCAGGCCTGTCAGTAGGAAGCCATTATATCCCAGAGCCCTCCCCATGCCAAGCATTGTGCCTTATGCACTGGCTGCCTGGTAGGATGATCCTCATCGTTATTGGCATTATGTTAACACTTAGGAATCCCAATCAAGGAGCATGTTCCCACTGTGCAGGGAGCTTTACAGACAAGTAACAAGGCAGACAGTCCCTGCCCCAGAGAGCTCACAACCTAAATGTCAGGCAGCTCATAACAGGTGGATATCATGCCCGTGGCCCCCTTTCCTCGTGAAAAGACAACCTCCCTGCTGCCTCCCCTCCCCAGGCCCCATCAGCTTCCCTCTCATTTCCATTCCTGGAGCGGTATCAGCCCACTGCCCCCTATCCTCCCTGCCCCAGCAGTCTGCCCTCCACCCCTAGCATCTGTCTTTCAGCACGGCAGCATCCCCCTGCACTCATCTCCAGGCACCAGCCTCCCTGCTGCTTTACTCCTTAGAGCACCATCAACTCCAGGGCACATGCCGATCCCCAGTTCTATCAGCCCCTCTCCGGGACACCTGGCTCCCAGCCACCCCAACAACCCCTAGCACCAGGCTCCCAGTCCTAAATCATCCCCCCGCCCCCTCCCCTGACACCAGCCTTCCATCCACAGGCACCTGGGATTCAGCCCCATAGCAATCCCTCCACTGTCCCAACCAGACAGCTAGATTGCCCTTCCGCACCTCCCCCCCTTACTCCCTTCCCCGAATAGCTACGTCCCTGCCCCATCTCGGACAGCTGGGGCCCCACCCCCAGAATTCCCCCCTTGCTCTCCTCACTTGGGGCCCTGCCGCACTGCTGCCCCCACAACCCAGACACCAAGGGCCCTGCCCCACCGCACTCCAGACACCTGGTGCCCCACCCCCAGAATTCCCCCTTGCCATACACCTGGACCCCCAGCATCCCCCCTTGCTCCCCTCCCCGGACACCCAAGTCCCTGCCCCCAGCAACCACCGCTCTCCACCCCGGGCACCTGGACCCCCGGCACCCCCTTTGCCCCTTCCCGGACACCTGGATCCCTGCCCCCACCCCCAGGACCCCCCGCGCCTCGCCCGGACACCTGGGTCCCTGCCCCCACCCCAAACTGCCCAGGTTTCAGCACCCCGGACGGGGCCGCTCCCCGGGCTCCGCGCCGCCTCCCCGCAGGGCCGGGCCGGGCGCCGAGTCCCCGGCGGCGGCTCCGCTTTGTCTCCCAGCCGGCCGGGCTCCCAGCGGACACTCACCCGGTCACGCGCCGTCCCCGCCTCCCGGGCGCCCAAGGGGGCCGGGCCCGCAGGGCTCCTCAGCGGCCCCGGTGCAGCCGCCGCCTCCTGCCCGGCTCCGGCCTCCGCAGCAGCAGCAGCGCCGGGGACATGGTCCCTTTAAACACCCCCCCCCCCCTCCGGGGGCCCGGCCAGTCCCGCTGCTGCCGCTGCCTGCGCCGCTTCGGCCGCTCCCCCGCCCCCCTTCCCGCGGCGGCGCCCGATCACGTCACTGAGCGCGCGACAGTGCAGCCGCCGCCATCTTGGAAGAGGCAGGGAAGGCAAGTGCCAGGGCCGAGGCCGGGCCTCTCGCGCCTCGCAGCTGCCATGTTAGGACAGGCAAAGGAGTCCTGTGCCAAGAGCATGGCTGCCCTCCCGGCGGCACTGCTGGATTACGTCACCTGCAGCATGACCGTCAGAGCCCCCACCATCTTGGGAGACACAAGCCAAACTGCCCTGGGGATGCCACGCCCCATGGTCGTGTCGCCGGTGTTCTGCGTCACCGAGTTGCGACGCCTATTCGCTACCGCCATCTTAGAAGAGGCAAAGACGAGGCCCAGGGTCTCGTTCATCCGCGCATGGGTGGGAGGCTCTCCCCCCTCGGGGGATAACAGGCTTGGAGTCAGCCTCTCCTCCCTCCCAGGGGTGACAGGCTCGGAGGAGACTGTCAGGCTCTCCCCAGGAGTGACAGGCTCGGGGAAGCGGCAGGCTCTTCTCACTCACAAGGGGAGACGGGCTCAGCGTTTGCCCCTCTCCCCCTCACAGGGTGGGAGCCTCTCTTGGCGTTGTGCTGCAGGTGACTGCGTGTCCTTCAGAAGACTGGGTGTAAAAGTAACCCCTAGAGGAGGGGTTCTCAACCTTCATTGCACCGTGACCCCCTTCTGACAAAAAAATGACTACACCACCCCAGGAGTGGGGACCAACGCCCAAACCCCGCCACCCCATGCAGGGAGGTCAAAGCCAGAGCCCCACTGTTCCAGGGGGGTAAAGACCAAGGGCTTCAACCCAAGTGGGAGGCCTGTAACCTGAGCCCTGTTACCCGGGGTTGAAGCCCTCCTGCTTTGGCCCTGGGCCATGGGGCTCAGGCTTTGGCCCCAGCAACTCTAACTCCAGCCCTGGTGACCCCATTCAAATGGGGTTGTGACCCACTTTGGGGTCCCGACCCACAGTTTGAGAACCGCTGCCCTAGAGTATCAGAGGGGTAGCTGTGTTAGTCTGGATCTGTAAAAAGCAACAGAGGGTCCTGTGGCGCCTTTAAGATTAACAGAAGTATTGGGAGCATAAGCTTTCGTGGGTAAGAACCTCACTTCTTCAGATGCAAGAGAGTCCTGTGGCATCTTTAAGACTAACATGTATTGGAGCATAAGCTTTTGTGGGTGAATGCCCACTTCGTGCCCTAGAGTGATATCAGTGGATATTAACCCCAGCCATGTGACACCGATATTTTCTGCCCATCACATGATCAGTCTCCAGTGACTCAAGAAACTGGAGCAAAAAAATTCTAGGCGAAGACAATGCCAGGTACTGTCGTTGGCTTTGGGAGAGCAGTAGATTCCGAAGAGCATGTGGCTGGCAACCTGCAAAAGAAGCAGCTACACCACAATCTGCGCCACTACCACCAACACCACTGAAGGTCAGCCTAGAAGGAGGGCAAACAACTTCAAGGAGAATTCTGGCATTTCTTGCTAAAGAGACAGAATTCTGCTGACAAAAGAAACACTCCTCCAGCCTGACAATGTGAAGTGTCAGAAACCCCAAACAGGCACCAGGTAATGGAGCTGTAGTGGTGGTCATGTGATCAAAAACCCACTGATGTCCAGATAGAATTATTATCAACAGGTGTGCAATAAGAGTCATAGACTCCAAGGCCAAAGGGGACCATTATGATCATCTTGTCTGTCCTCCAGTAGAACACAGAAGTTCCCCAAAACAATTCCTGCAGCATAGCTTTTAAAAAAGTGTCCAATTTTGATTTCAAAATTGTTAGTGATGACCCTTGGAAAATTGTTCTAGTGGTTAAATACCCTCACCGTTAAAAATTTACACCTTATTTTCAGTCTAAATTTATCTAACTTCAACTTCTAGCCACTGGATTGTGTTATTTCCTTCTGTGATATATTGAAGAGCCTATTATTAAATAGTGATTCCCCCATAGATACTTAAGCCATCCCTTAACCATCTCGTTGTTAAGCTAAATAAATTGAGCTCTTTAAGTCTATCACTCTAAAGCATGTTTTCTAATCTTTTAAATCATTCTTGCGGCGAACAGCAGAGGCTAACAGAGGGAGTTTGCCTGGGAGTTTGCCTGGGGAGAGCCCACTGAGGCTTTCATCTTGCAGGCTTCTCTGAGTAGTTACTGCAAGAGCTGAGGAAGCTCTTAGAAGGAAGGTAATATGAAAGATGAGCATTCAGCTGTTGTAACTTGCACAGGTTGTGCCATGTTTGTCTTTCTTCCACAGGACAGAAGCGACTTTGTCTGTACAAAGTGCAAGCTGGTCTCCATATTGCAAGAGAAGGTTCGAGGTCTGGAGAAACAAGTATCGACCCTGCATTGCATAAGAGAAAATGAAGATTTCCTGGACAGACGTCAGGATATGCTTCTACTGGCACAACACTCTGAAGAATCAGAGCAGGCTGCACAGTGGGGACAGAGGGACGGTGAAGACATTTGTCAGCATGTGGCCTCCAGAAGAAGAAAGAGGAGCGTCCATGTACCAGCAGTGGAGATACAGGTAAGCAACTGTTTTCATGTTCTCTCCACAGGTACTAATGTGGAGAATGTAGTAGATGATACATCTGAGGGAAGGGAGCAGAAGGAGACTCCACCGATTGGAAGCATGAGATGCACTGTCCTAGGGATGGGGCTTCCACGACCACCGCTCCCAAGAGAAGAAGGCAGGTGGTGGTGGTCAGGGACTCCCTCCTCAGGGGGACTGAGTCATCTATCTGCCGTCCCGACCGGGAAAACCAAGAAGTGTGCTGCTTGCCAGGAGCTAGGATTCACGATGTGACGGAGAGATTGCCAAGACTCATCAAGCCCTCGGATCGCTGCCCCTTCCTGCTTCTCCATTCGGGCACCAATGATACTGCCAAGAATGACCTTGAGCGGATCACTGCAGACTACGTGGCTCTGGGAAGAAGGATAAAGGAGTTTGAGGCGCAAGTGGTGTTCTCGTCCATCCTCCCTGTGCAAGGAAAAGGCCTGGGTAGAGACCGTCAAATCCTGGAAGTCAATGAATGGCTACGCAGGTGGTGTCGGAGAGAAGGCTTTGGATTCTTTGACCATGGGATGGTGTTCCAAGAAGGAGGAGTGCTAGGCAGAGACGGGCTCCACCTAATCTTTGCAAGCAGGCTGGCTAACCTAGTGAGGAGGGCTTTAAACTAGGTTCACCGGGGGAAGGAGACCAAAGCCCTAAGGTAAGTGGGGAAATGGGATACCGGGGGGAAGCACGAGCAGGAGAGCACAAGAGGGGAGGACTCCTGTCTCATACTGAGAAAACAGGACGATTGGCGAGTTATCTTAAGTGCCTATACACAAATGCAAGAAGCCTGGGAAACAAGCAGGGAGAACTGGAAGTCCTGGCACAGTCAAGGAACTATGATGTGATCGGAATAACAGAGACTTGGTGGGATAACTCACATGACTGGAGTACTGTCATGGGTGGATATAAACTGTTCAGGAAGGACAGGCAGGGCAGAAAAGGTGCGGGAGTTGCATTGTATGTAAGCCTTGGTCTACACTATGAGTTTAGGTCAAATTTAGCAGCGTTGGATCGTTTTTACCTTGCACCCATCCACACGACGAAGCCATTTCTGTCGACTTAAAGGGCTCTTAAAATCGATTTCGGTACTCCTACCCGACGAGGGGATTAGCACTGTAATCGACCTTGCTGGGTCGAATTTGGAGTAGAGTGGATGCAATTCAATGGTATTGGCCTCCAGGAGCTATCCCAGAGTGCTCCATTGTGACCGCTCTGGACAGCACTCTTAACTCCGATGCACTGGCCAGGTAGACAGGAAAAGCCCCGCAAACTTTTGAATTTCATTTCCTATTTGCCCAGCGTGGAGAGCTGATCAGCACAGGTGACCATGCAGAGCTCATCAGCACAGGTTACCATGGAGATCCAGAATCGCAAAAGAGCTCCAGCATGGACCGAATGGGAAGTACTAGATCTGATCGCTGTATGGGGAGACAAATCCGTGCTATCCCAACTCCGTTCCACGAGACGAAATGCCGGAATAGTTGAAAAAATCTCCAAGGGCATGAAGGACAGAGGCCATAACAGGGACCCACAGCAGTGCCGCGTGAAACTTAAGGAGCTGAGGCAAGCCTACCAAAAAACCAGAGAGGCAAACGGCCGCTCCAGGGGAGAGCCCCAGACATGCCGTTTCTATGATGAGCTGCATGCCATTCTAGGAGGTGCCCCTACAACTAGCACACCGCTGTGCTTTGACTCCATCAATGGACTCTCATGCAACAGGGATGAGGGGGACGAGGAGGAGGAGGAGGATGTTGAAGTTAGTGCACAGCAAGGAAGAGGAGAAAATGTTTTCCCCGACTGCCAGAAACTGTTAATCACCCTGGACTCAGTACCCTCCCAACCCACCCAAGGCAGGCTCACAGACCTTGAAGGCAGCGAAGGCACCTCTAGTGAGTGTACCTTTGTAAATATTGTACATGGTTTAAAAGCAAGCGTGTTTAATGATTAATTTGCCCTGAAGACTTAGGATGCATTCACAGCCAGTACAGCGACTGGAAAAGTCGGTTAATATGTATGGGGATGGAGCGGAAATCCTCCAGGAATATCTCAGTGAAGCTCTCTTGGATGTACTCCCAAAGCCTTTGCAAAAGGTTTCTGGGGAGGGCAGCCTTATTCTGTCCTTCATTACCACGCCAGACCAGTAGCACGTAGTCTGGAATCATTGCATAACAAAGCATGGCAGCGTATGGTCCCAGAGTTTGCTGGCATTCAAGCAACATCTGTTCTTTATCTCTCCATGTTATCCTCAGGAGAGTGATATCATTCATGGTCACCTGGTTGAAATAGGGGAATTTTATTAAGGGGACATTCAGAGGTGGCCGTTACTGCTGGGCTGTTTGCCTGTGGCTGAACAGAAATCATCCCCACTGTGCGCCACGCGGGGTGTGGGGAGGGGTGAAGCGATCATCCCAGAGAATAGGGTGGGGTGGAAGGCTTTAGTTGGGTTTGTGCTGCACGTTAACCCGAAAACCACAGCCCCTCCTTTTAAATGGCCAACCCATTTTAAATGGCCAACCCAATGGGTGCTTGGTATGGGACATGAGAGCATTGCTGTTTGAAACCATTCCCACATGTTATGAAGGTTAAAGAAGCCAAAAGACTGTGGCTTACCATGGCTGCCTGCAAGCCGAATTCTGTTGCTCGCTGGCCCTGTGTGTGTGATCTCTCACACCAAACCGGCAGGCCTTCAATATAAGAGTCAAAATGCGACCTTGTAAAGAAAGCACATGTGCTATGTAATGTTAACAGCTTAGTTCACCGTGGAAGAGTGTACCTATTTGTCATAACTATAAAGGGAAGGGTAACAGCTGTCCTGTGTACAGTATTATAAAATCCCTCCTGGCCAGAGACTCCAAAATCCTTTGCCCTGTAAAGGGTTAAGAAGCTCAGGTAACCTGGCTGACACCTGACCCTAAGGACCAATAAGGGGACAAAATACTTTCAAATCTTGGGGGAGGGGGAAGGCTTTTGTTTGTGCTCTTTGTTTGGGAAGTTGTTCGCTCTTGGGACTGAGAGGGACCAGACATCAATCCAGGTTCTCCAAATCTTTCTGAACAAGTCTCTCATATTTCAAACTTGTAAGTAAACAGCCAGGCAAGGCATGTTAGTTTATCTTTGTTTTCTCAACTTGTAAATGTACCTTTTGCTAGAGTGTTTATCTCTGTTTGCTGTACTTTGAACCTAAGGCTAGAGGGGGGTCCTCTGAGCTCTTTAAGTTTGATTACCCTGTAAAGTTATTTTTCCATCCTGATTTTACAGAGAGGATTTTTACCTTTGTCTTTAATTAAAAGCCTTCTTTTTAAGAACCTGATTGATTTTTCCTTGTTTTTAGATCCAAGGGGGTTGGATCTTGATCCAGCAGGAGTTGGTGGGAGAAAGAAGGTGGGATGGTTAATTTCTCCTTGTTTTAAGATCCAAGGGGTTTGGATCTTGATCCACCAGGAGTTGGTGGGAGAAAGGAGGGAGATGGTTAATTTCTCCTTGTTTTAAGATCCAAGGGGTTTGGATCTGTATTCACCAGGGAATTGGTGAAGGTCTCTCAAGGCTACCCAGGGAAAGGAATTAGCTTTGGGATGGTGGCAGCGGACCAGATCTAAGCTGGTAGTTAAGCTTAGAAGTTTTCATGCAGGCCCCCACATTTGTACCCTAAAGTTCAATGTGGGGAAGCAGCCTTGACACCATTGTTCTCTAAAATGTGTCTTTTTAAATACTACTCTCCCTTTTTTTTCCCCTCCCGCAGCTGCAGGTGTTTCAACGTTCGCTGTATCGTCTCCATCCCAGAGGCTAGCAAAGAGTAGAAGGCGAAAAAAACGCACTCGCAATGACATGTTCTCTGAGCTCATGCAGTCCTCTCACACTGAAAGAGTCCAGCAGAATGTGTGGAGGCAGACAATGTCAGAGTGCAGGAAAGCACAAAATCAATGCCAGGGCAGGAGGGACAAGCGAGAGGAGATGTGGCGTCAGCATGATGAAAGGAGGCAGGAAGCAATGCTCAGGCTACTCGAGGATCAAACTCATATTCTCCGGCATATTGTTGAGCAGGACAGGCAGCAGGAGGAACATAGACCGCCGCTGCAGCCCCTGTGTGACCAACCACCCTCCTCCCTAAGTTCCATAGCCTCCTCACCCAGATGCTCAAGAACGCGGTAGGGGGGGCCTCTGGCCACCCAACCACTCCACCCCTGAGGACTGCCCAAGCAACAGAAAGCTGGCATTCAATAAATAAGTTTTGAAGTGTCACTATTTCCCAAGATAGAGCCCCACCGCCCATCCTCTAAGAATGGCCTATGTTCTTTGTTCCTAGATTTATAAGTTTCCATTTAGCCGTATTAAAACACATATTGTTTGCTTGTGCCCAATTTATCAAGTGATCCAGATCACTTTGAATCAGTGACCTGTCTTCTTAATTATTTACTACTCCCCAAATTTTTATGTCATCTGCAAACTTTATCAGTGATGATTTTATGTTTTCATCCAGGTAATTGATAAAAATGTTAAATAGCATAGGGCCAAGAACCAATCCCTGTATGACCCCACCAATAACACACCCAATCATTCTCCATTTACAATTACATTTTGAGACCTATTCATTAGTCAATTTAATACGTGTTAATTTTTTGTTGTTCTAGTTTTTTTTAATCAAAATGTTAAGTGGCACCAAAACTTCTGTAAGGCATTTTGAAGAGAAAAAAAAAGACTGGGAGTGGATGGGTCATTACACAAAGTAAAACTGTTTTCCCATGCTAATTTTTCCCCCCTCTGTTACTCACATCTTCTTGTCAACGGTTGGAAATGGGCCATCCTGATTATCACTACAAAAGCTTTTTTTCTCTTCTGCTGATAATAGCTCACCTTAATTAATTAATCTTGTTACAGCTGGTATGGCAACACCCATTTTTTCATGTTCACTGTGTATATACGCCTCTACCCCGATATAACGCGACCCGATATAACACAAATTCGGCTATAACGCCGTAAAGCAGCGCTCCGGGGGGGCGGGGCTGCGCGCTCCGGTGGATCAAAGCAAGTTCAATATAACGCGGTAAGATTTTTTTGGCTCCCGAGGATAGTGTTATATCAGGGTAGAAGTGTACATTTTCCTACTGTATCTTCCCCTGCATGCATCCGATGAAGTGGGTTTTAGCCCACGAAAGCTTACGCTCAAATAAATTTGTTAGTCTCTAAGGTACCACAAGTACTCCTCGTTCTTTTTGCTGATACAGACTAACACGGCTGCCACTCTGAAACCTATCAGCCTAAAAAGTTCATCTGGGAAAGTTATAGGAAGTTGGAATGGAAACTGTTGGGGAACCTTAATTTTAGCTGTTGCTAGCGCTGCAGCTACAGTACACTACCACCATCACCCTCCACTGAAATGCAACCACATCTGGGGCAATGCAGCTGTTTAACACCACACAACAGCGCACATCAGATTAGTTCAGAAAGTGAGGAAGGGAATTTAGGGCATATCATTATCCAAGTTGGAATTGGGTCAGGACGCTAGGTTTAATCCCCTTAATTTCCTAAAGAGAGTCTGGGATTTTTAGTAGCCAAAAGTGGTTTTGCATCTCCACCACAAAATGGCATTCCAACAACAGAACCCCTCCTAATGCCATAATGGGGTTTAGTACCGACTCAGAGGTAACGGGAAGCACATCGTATACCTCTGCACTAGCGCACTTTCTGTCACACAGCCCAAGATTGGGGGAACAGGCTCAGAAGTGATTCAAGAGGAAAAGCTCCTCTACTGAATCACTAACATTTCCTGAAGCCTCCCCCAGCAACACACTAGGGCACTGGTGTGAATGCTGGCCCCTGCTATTTCCCCACACCTACTAACTCCTGTATCCAGACTAGAACTCATGACGGATAGGGTTGCCAGGTGTCCGGTTTTTGACTGGAAAGTCCAGTCAAAAAGGGGACCTGATAGTGCGTGTTCAGTACTACTGACCGGACACCAAAAGTCTGATTACCTGAATAACCGTCCTTATTCGGCTTCCGTTCTGTTGTTGGGAGGATGGGAACTTGGAAGAGCATCTGCTGCTGCAGCTGGAGGAGCACTCAGGAACTGCCTGGCTCTGACAGAGAGAGGTGCCGGTGCCTGGGGAAGGGATCCTGAAGCGGGTAGTTTTGAGAAGTGGGGCCAGTGGCTGGACTCATTGCCCGAGCCCCCCCTCAGCCTCCTTTGTGCCCTGCCCCTGGGGTGCTGCCCGCCCATCCTGCCTCAGTCACTCCATACTCCCTGGAGCATGGCTCTCCCTCCCCTATCCTATCCCAGTCACCCCTCCACCCCTATAGCCCTGCTCAACTGTCAGGGAGAGGAAGGTGGAGAGAGCAGTAGGTGATGGGCGGGGGTGGGGGAAAGCTGAGCTGGGGGCGGGGCCTTGGGGGGAAGAGGTGGTGCAGGGGGCGAGGGAGAGTCCAGTGCTCAGTGTTTGGTTTTCACAAATTAGAAAGTTGGCCACTGTAGTGACGGATCCAGAGTAGAGCTCTTTAGAAAGGCATCCGTTTAAAGAACTCAGGACATGGAGAATCCACCACAACCCTTGGTAAATTGTCCCAATGATTAATCGCCCTCCCTGTAAACAGGGAATCACCATTTTGGTTATTCTCACCCTTCTGTGTCCTCCATCTTGGATGGGCTTCTTGTTGTCCCAATTTGGCGCCCTTTTTCCTTGTCCCTGATTGGACAGTCACAGCTTTGTTGGTGTTTGAAATCTTTTAGGAGGTTTGTGTAAGTAACGGATACTTCAAGCTGCCTGGATACTGCTAGCAAGTCTGCCCAGTAACCAGAGAGAGTGGGAAAGGATATGTGATCAGCGTGAAAATCTATATAAGGACTTGACACACAGCGACTGGTTGCTGCCTGTCCAAGTGGCAGCTTGTGTCCACGTCTCATCGGGGGGAAAGTAAGGGCTCCAGAAGCTTTGTTTGTACTATAGACTTGGGGAAAGCAGAGGTTAGCTCTCTGCTAGTACTGGAGATGCAGAAAAGAAGACGAGAAGACCTGCACGCTTACCATCGCTCCTGGTCCTGTCCTTGGCGGAGGTGTTCCTGACGGTGAGTTCCTGAGCAGTGTCTCCTGGGTTCCAAAGGGCTGTTCCTGGTTGAAGACTTCAGGGTTCTTGGTCTGTTACACTCATCCTGGTTTCCTGCGTGGATACAGTATTATAGAGACCTTTTCTACACCTGTTGTCCACTCTTGTTTTGGGTTTGGATTCAGGCTTCATGCCACAGTTATGTTAAACCTCCTAAGTGGTTTGTTAATAAAATCCTTTTTGTTTAAGTATATAACTGTGATAGTTTTCATTGTCAGGGAAGTTTGGTGTAGGCGGGAGGGTGACAGTTGATAGATGCTATTGGGGGTGTTCTTAAGCTGGGAGGGGTCCTGTTACTTTGGATTCCTAACTGCCCAGGCAGTTCAGGAGGAGTAAATTGTGTGAACTCTGACTGAATTGTGTAACAGTTCTGGAGACCGCGGCAGAACCCCTTATTGGTCATCCCTACGACATTGCTGTTTGACCAGACCCCCTTGTTGGTTGGCCTTGCAGCATTATTGTTCCCTCCTTCCTTTTGCGTTTATGATTTACTTAGTACGGTTTAACTGGATCCTCAGATCCTGAGGGTGGGAATCACTGGAGGTGTCCGATGGATTTCTAGTTGCAACCCAGATTTGTGCAGTGTGACTGCTGCTGTGTGAGTGGTAAAAGACCCTTGAGCTTGTAAGCTGCACAGCAGAGGTGCTGGCACTGAGTGTTAGTGGGTGCTGCTGAGGTAGTGGCTGAATTGACAGCAGAGGCGCTCCTGACCTCATTATCAGCTTGGTGGAAAGCAGACACTCCTGTGGTGAAAGCCTCAGTGAGCTCTGTTAGCACTAATACTTTGGGGGAACGCAGAAACATTTGGGGAAGCCCTGGTGAGCCCTGTTAGTACTAAATATCAAGTGGAAAGCAGACGCTTCTGTGGTGAGAGTCCCAGTGATCTCTACTAAGTCTACGCAGGTTGTACAGAGGCTCTAGTGGTGAAAGTCACTGTGCTCTGTGTGGTACAGCACAGGCTGCAGTAGTGAAAATCCCTGAGCTCTACTAGCTGGTATCTGTGTCTGTGTAAGTCAGACACCTAACCAATTTACAGGATGAGTTCCAGGAGGTTTGGGTCAGATGGCTGGTCCAAGGAGGTTAATAAAAATTCTCTTGACTATTATGTGAATTTTTATGGGAAATGCAAGAATCGTTGGTCCAAAAGTGTTTTTAACGACGGTGGTGCTTTTGAAAATCTGTGTAAAATGTGTGAAAGTTTTGTAGTGTCAAAGCTGGTACCAGGTAAAAAGCTTAAGAAGCGGGCAATGGTATGGGCTAAGGATGGTAGCTGTAGAACTAGATTGGCATATTAAATCTAAGGACCAGCTTATCTCTCAGTTAAGTGTCAGGTAGAACAACAACAAGAAAGTAATGAGAAGTTGGCTGCTCAGAACAACATCCTGTCTTCACAACTGCTAAACTAGTCCCTGCAGATCGGCCAGCTTGAGAAGCAGGTACAAGAGATAAATTTAGAGTTGACTAGGACAGAAAAGGATACCTTCGTTTTGACAAAGAGATTAGAGGGGTCTCAGGCAGCATCACGGGAGTTGCTGAAGGAGGTCAAGAGAACCCCAAAAGGTAGCTTGAGTCATGCTGGTTGTGAGGGCAAGATAAGTGCCTTGAGGGAGGAATTGGAATGCTATCAGTGTTGAATGCAGATCCCTTGAGAGGATATGAATCAGAAGGGTTGGATTTGGTGTCACGGAGTGTGGGGGGACACAAGCCCCCCCCGCTTCCTGCGATTCACCATGACTCTCAGCCAGCCAGTAAAGCAGAAGGTTTATTTAGATGATAGGAATACAGTCTAAGACAGGTCTTGCAGGCACAGACAACAGGACCCCCCTCGGTTAGGTCCATCTTGGGCTCCCAGGGCGCCCCAGCCCCCTTGCGAGGTCAGAGCCCCGTCTGCCTCCCAGCCATCTCCTGAAACTCTGCCTTCAGCGACCCCTCCCACAGCCTTTGTTCAGTTTCCCAGCCAAAGGTGTCACCTGGCCTCTAACCTCTTCCTGGGTTTTCATGTTACATGCTCAGGTATTCTCCGTAGGTCAGTCTCCCATCCCCCAATGCAGACTATCCTAGCCACACTCCCCTGTCAGCATTCAAAGACCACCGTAAGAACAGTCCCAGTTCGGCACATTTGGATACTACCTTTAATTCAGATAGTGTCGTGAGTAGTGAGTAGGATGAATGGGATAGAAAGGCGGTGAGTTCTCATTCTCCTAGGTCCCCTGAGCATGTGTCTCAGGGAGCAGAGGAGGGGAATAGGCACTCGCCCATGGCACCTATCACTACCTCGGTAGTGAATTATGGACCAGTAGACCTGTTGAGACCAGGCATGAGATGAAGCGTTATGGTCCAGAGCAGGCTAAGGCAGTAGATAAGTTCTTAGGCCCTTTGAATAGTCAGTCTACTGTTGATTGGTTGTTCAAGCTATGTGGTATGCCTGCCATAAGCAAGGAGGATACGATAGCTTTACTAAGGGAATGTATGCCTAATGATGGTTTCAGTGTGCTGCCAGGTGTGGTGTAACTAAAGAACACTAGGGACATTAGTGACATGTATGAGGCAGTGTTTAAACTGTACCACCCTCTTGAAAACCTTATGGGGATAGGCAGAGGGTGTGGGAGAGGCTGGAGAGGTTTCTTGCTAGGAAAATGTTGCTGTATTGGTTGTCTGGGATGTCGCAGGTGGTGAATGGAGTAGCCACCTGTGACACTGCAGAGTTTAAAGATGTTTTTGTTCAAGGACACCTCCCTACACTCAAGATCGTGTTAGGTCCAGTAAATACAGGTCTGATATCGCTGTGGGAGATCGAGAGAGACTCCGAGAGACGTATGAGTTCCAGAAGAAAGCCTTCCCGCAGCTGTGGCAGAGGAAGAAGGTGTCAGCGATGAGAAGTGCCAAGATGAACCCCAGTGTCTCAAGAAGCAAGAGGCCCAGCTACCCCGGGAGATGTCATGCTTGTAGGATGGAGAGTGGTAGTGAAGAAGCCTTATCTCCTAGGGATGCTGGGAAAAATCCTGAGTTTGTTGGGTCTGACCACCAGAAAGGGTTCCATATGGTCCTTTGGAGACGTCTGCTGAGGTAGGAGAAAAAGGATCGGATTGACGGATTACCTGCAGAAGAACTGCTGAGAAGGTTGGCAACACATGAGAGGAGCCCTTCTGCAGCTGTTGACAGGCATGTGTCGATTCAAGAAAAAGTGAATGTCTTGTGACCGGAGAGATCCCTTCCTTCCTCTTTTGTGGTGGCACCCATTGAAAGTGAACTCTGGGGAAGACCAGTGGTTTAAGCCAACCTGGAAGGAAGATTTGGATGGTTTGATCAGATAATACTAGTAAATACTGGTGCCACATGATTGTCGATCTGTTCCAAGAAGACACCTGAGATCAGAAGACTCCCTGTCTTGAAAACTGAGGTCCTGGAAGGCTATAATGGGAAAGAAAGTGTGGTCCCATTTGTAGGCCCTCTTGAGTGTAGAATTGGAAAGCTAGTTACTTAGTCTAGCTTTGGCATCCAATCCTTGGATGGGCAAGGGATTTTGGGTGTGCACTTGTTAACCAGATGTGATTTGATCGTGAATTTGCCCAACTGAGTATTGGTTCAGGGCAAGGCATCAGCAGGAGGATTTGTTGTCCCTGCTTGCCACCGAGTAGCTGCACTCAAGGCAGGGGCGGCTCCAGGCACCAGTGCACCAAACGTGTACCTGGGGCGGCAAGCCATGGGGGGGCACCTGCCAGTCGCTGTGAGGGAGGCAATCAGGCTGCCTTCAGCGGCATGCCTGCGGGAGGTCGGCCGGTCCTGCAGCTTCGGCGGCAATTCAGCGGCAAGTATGCCGAAGCCGCGGGACTGGCGGACCTTCCACAGGCATGTCGCCAAATCCACGTTACCAGCGGACCTCCCGCAGGCACGCCGCCAAAAGCCGCCTGCCTGCCTTGCTTGGGGTGGCAAAAAACATAGAGCCGACCCTGACTCAAGGCTCCAGAGGATTTGGTGGTTCCTGTGTGGGAGCAAGAGGTCACAGAAGTGGTGGTGAGGTACGCAAAAGCTTTCGCTAATAACAAGCTACAGTGCGGTAGAATCAATGCAGAAGTGGTGGTGCTGGGTTCTTACCTGAAGCCCCAGAAGCAATACCAATATGCCAAGAATGCTGAGGAAGGGATCAAAGAGACCATTGATGCCATTCTGGAACAAGAAGTATTGGTAGAAACAGTTAGTTCATGTAATTCACCCAATATGGCCTGTGCTTAAAGCTGACAAGAAAACCTGGAGGCTCCCAGTGGACTATCAAGAACTTAACAAGGAAGCTCGCTGGATGGTGCCGGTAATGGGGAAGTTTCAAGAGGTAATATTGGCAATTTCAGCAGGTGCCAAGTGGGGTTCACTGTATTGGATTTATCCAATGCATTCTTCTCCATACCACTCCATTACAGCTCCTGGTACAAGTTTGCCTTCACTTTCAATAACCGTCAAGTTACTTTCATCCGAGTTACACAAGGATATCATAACGCACTGTCCATATATCACAAGTATGTTTTCAAGATCTGGAGTGACATAAAGAATAGGGATAGTGTCATAAGTTATGTGGATGATATCCTGATTGCAACAGAGACCAGAGAAGAGCATTTGGAAATGCTAGAGACAATATTGAGCAAGATATAAGAGACTGGCTTCATAATTAACCCTGTGAAGGCCCAGATGCTGCAATAGAGAGTCACCTATCTGGGAATGGAGCTAGGTGAGTCTGGGTAAAGACCAGGTGCCCAGTGGATTGAGATGATCTGCAAGATGCCTACTCCACAAGATGTTTCATCCCTACGTTCATTCCTCGGTTTAACGGGATTTTCAAGAGATTTCATCGAGAACTATTCTGAAATTGCTCAGCCCCTATACAACTTACTAAAGAAAAATCAAGTTTGGATATGGGAAAAGCCTCAAGAGGAAGCCTTCTGCCAGTTGAAAGAAGCTTTGATTAAAGCACCTATGGTAGCCTACCTTCAACCTGACAGGCCTTTTCACCTGCAATTGGCCACTATGGAAAAAGGACTGAGTGCAGTACTGCTACAAGATGCTGGAACAGGCATGAAGCCTGTAGCATTCAGCTCGGGGATACTCAGCAAGGTGGAAAGAAGGTTTTCAGTTTGTGAAAAGGAAGTATTGGCACTTGTGTGGGTTCTCCAACACTGGGAGTATATTGTGGGGATGTCTCCAGTCATCCTGAAGACCACACACACACACCCCTGTCAAATACGTGTTGTCTGGAAAGATCAACAAAGGGAGAGCACCTATCCCGAGACTTGCAGAATGGACTTTGAACATGCTGAATAAGAAAAGGTCAAAGATCTATCTATCATGCCGTACGCCCTACTAGTCCAAGGGGAGCAACATGAGTACCCTGTTCCATATGAAAATCCACAGTCACCAGAATCCCCATTCAAAACGGGGATTTCGTTTGAACAGGCCAGAGACCTGGAGTTAAAAATCTGGTTGGTGGACGGAAGCTGCTTCCATCATGAAGGAAAGCCCTGCACTGGGTATGCTTCCCGGCAGGTTGACACCGAAAGAATCCTTCAGGGAACAGTGACTCCACACTCTGCTCTGGCAGCCGAGGTAGTAGCTATCACAGCGGTTCTTGAAGAGGCAGATCCAGAAGACAATCTTCTGATATGCTCAGACTCTGATTGGGCTGTTCAAGCTTTCACGACCTGGATGCCTATAGGGGTGAAGAGAAGTCTGACATCAAACGATGGGAAAGTCATCACCCATTCCAAGTACCTGCTGTATGCTTGGAAGAAGGCAGTATCCAGAGAGGGGAAAGTCTTTGTGTTGAAAGTGAGAGCACACCGAAAAACCCGAGATGAAGTAGCCAAATTGAACAATAGGGTAGACTTTCTGGCAAAGGAGGCAGCACTATTAAGTCCTGATACTCTCAGTGGACCTAATCAGCAAAGTGCAACCTGCTCACCCAACCCTACAGCAATCAGACCTTGTGGTACTCCAGAACCAAGATCCAGAGATTCAGGATTTGGTTAAACAGGGGGAGTCTAAGAACTTTAGGATCTTTAAAACTAAAGATGAGCTTGTTATGGCTGTCAGAAAAAGTAACAGCGAGGGAACTACAGTGGTAGTGATACCTGTGTGTCTAAGGAAAGAACTTGTTGCTTTGGCTCATGGCCAGTGGCATTTTGGCATAGGGAAGACAGTCAATAGGATCTTGACTGTCGGGAGGTGGCCTGCTTATGTGAGGTATGTAGAGCATCACATCCACAACTGATTATCCTGTCTAGGCAGCAAGGTAGTGAAGGTACCCTTGCTGCACCAGCCCATAGTAGATCCATGGTCTAGGTTGCTGTGACGTTATCTGACTAAAATATGACCATGAAAATCATTGTTGCTACCACTGTTATATAATTGCTACAAATCTTATACAAAGTGTGACTCATGGCCAGAAAAAGATTAACCATCCTGAGAAGGATAATTGACCCAGATTCAACCTTTAGAGACATGATAAAAAAGTATGCGAATGGTAATTAGGGCCATTCCATGGTAGATAGGCTAGAAATTCGAAATGCAAACCTATATTGTTAGAAATTAGAGGTGATACTAATTGTATGTCTGTACTCATATCTTGTTATATGTTAGCCATGTAAACAGACAGTTCCTGTCTGGCACTATAGCTGTTGATTTAAAGATCAAAAGGGAATATTAATATTTAGATGAATCTTGGGTGAAATAATATCATTGTCTATATTGTCTTTAAAGTTTGTGATAGACTGCCTAATGGATAAACTGTCTTATGTTAGTCTGTGTAGCTAATTACACTGCTCTACAGACAAAATGCTTCTGAAATAAATGTAGTCAAACTTTACTAATTCTGGGTCACTGAGAACGAAAATGATGCTTAAAATTGTTGATTGGCTCTAGTTTTCAAGATATGCTATTGGGTCAGTATATACGACCCTTGACTTGGGAATGGCGGAGGATAAGTGAGTTATAAAGGGAAGGGATCTCAATTTAAACCAGAAATGACTAAAATACATCTTTGACTGGATCTATGAATAAATCTATGACTGGGTTTGGACAGTACTTGCTTTTTAGGCAAAACAATGAATGATGCAATCTGAAGCTGGTATTGCATCATACATGATATGAATTGCATCGTGTTATTCCTAGAAGTCATGGATGATGCAATCATAACGAAGCTTACATCACTCTGCTGAACAAATTGCCCTATATCAGCTCTAGAAATCATACAGTGTCATGCTCTCTTATTTGTCAGTGTTTGATTTTGCAAAGGGACACATTTTCTGTTTAGCCAAAGTGAGCAGAGATGCCTCGTACTTGTGTGAACAGTGCAGATAACTTCTGCTATGTTTGTGGTGAAGTGACTTTTGCATCACAAAAGCACAGTATAACCACTATGGTTAAGAAAGCCTATCATCTTTATTTTGGCTGCAAAATTGGAGATCAGGACAAGAGGTGGGCTCCACACATATGCTGAAACACTTGTGCAACAAATCTTCGCCAGTGGTAGAACAGGAAAAGGAAATCTATGCCTTTTGCAGTGCCAATGATTTGGAGAGAGCCAACAGATCATACCAGCAATTGTTACTTCTGCATGGTGCCTCCAGTTGGGAAAGGTGTGTCAAAGAAGAAAAAGTGGACTGTGCATTATCCAAACATTACATCAGCTATACGCCCAGTACCCCACGGAGAAGGACTGCCGGTTCCTGATGCACCAGAATCATTCTCACTTGAGTCAGACGAGGAAGAGGATGAAACTTCTGGTCCTGAACCATCAATGTCACAGGACCCACATTTTTTCCCATCCTCCTCCTCTGAACCACACCTCCTAACACAAGGTGAACTGAATGACCTTGTCAGGGATTTGGAACTACCCAAGAGTAAGGCAGAGCTGTTGGGCTCCAGACTACAGCAGTGGAATCTCCTGGCAGGTGATGTTAGGGTTTCCATGTTCCGTGACCATCAAAAGGATCTTGTCCCATTCTTCTTCATGGAAGGTGGTCTTGTAGCCTGCAACAATATCGATGGTGTGATGGCTGCCCTCAACATCGTTCACGATCCAGATAAGTGGAGACTGTTCATTGATTCATCGAAGACGAGTCTTAAAGCTGTTTTACTGCATAATGGCAATGTTTTGCCATCAATTCCAGTTGGTCATGCAGTCCATATGAAGGAAACCTATGACAACATGAAACAACTTTTGAGGTGCATAAACTATGACCAACATCAGTGGCAGCTTTGTGGCGATTTGAAGGTTGTTGCTCTCTTGCTTGGTCTGCAGACTGGATACGCAAAGTACTGCTGTTTTCTCTGCGAATGGGATAGTCGTGCAAGAGATTCCCACTACATCAAGAAAGATTGGCCACTCCAACAGTCATTGGAGCCTGGGAGGAAAAGTGTTCAGCATCCACCACTTGTTGAATCAAGAAAGATTTTGTTACCCCCTTATACATCAAGCTGGGTCTGATGAAGAACTTTGTCAAGGCCATTGACAAAACACAAGCAGCTTTCAAATATCTCCATGGAAAATTCCCAAGGTTAAGTGAAGCTAAGATAAAGGAAGGTGTCTTTGTTGGTCCTCAGATTCGTGAACTTCTTTGAGATGATGCATTTGACCATGCACTGCATGGCAAGGAAAAGACGGCATGGAAAGCCTTCCAGTTAGTCGCAATACATTTTCTCGGAAACTACAAGGCAGAGAACTACAGGTTGTTGGTGGAAAACCTCCTCAAGGCATACAAAAGCCTTGGTTGCAACATGTCACTGTAGATACTTTTTTTGCACTCTCATCTAGATTTTTTTCCACCGAACTGCGGAGCAGTGAGTGATGAGCACGGTGAGCGATTTCACCAGGACATTGCAACAATGGAGAAACGCTATCAGGGCAAATGGAGCCCATCAGTGCTTGCAGACTATTGCTGGACAGTGACAAGAGATGCTCCATTTAATGAATACAAGAGACAAGCCAAGAAGCGCCGAGTAGACACTGAATAAAGGACTAAACTATGTACAGAATAGTTTTTTGCCTTTTGTTTCATAATAAATTTTATTTATATAACCCTTTTGCTGATGTTTAAAGTGTTACATAAACAGGACAGGTGAAATATTATCATGTAAAGCAACCATAAACACATGAAAAGACCTAGGTTTACAATTTATGATTAAAACTCTACTATCTACACAATATACATAGACATAAAATGTAAAAACTTAAATATCTTAGAAACAGTAGCCAATCAGTTGTTTTAATTGTCAGATTTGAATTCAGCACATCAAAATACATAATAAATAGCACATTTTATCTCTGAAGCAGACGACTTCTCAAAAATTGTAGACCAGTGTTATCGGTGAGGCTTAGGAAACAGGGCTACTTCGAAGTATCCATGATTGCCTATTGTTTGCCTAAGGACTCCAACCCGTCAAAGAAGGCTAGAAAACAGTATAAAAGAACCTTGGGCCCTGATCTTTTTGATCTCAGATTTGCTTAAGCTTCATCAGGGGAAGCCTAAATCACAAGGAATGAGATCCCAGTTCTGACTGGATCGCCCTGAATATAAACGTTGGACTGTAAACTATGAACTAATTCTGAAAGAACTCTTTGCAACTACAAAGCTCACCATCTCTACTATGAATCTGATTTCAGAAACTGTACTCATGTCTGTATGTATACTGATTTTTTAACCAATACTGACTCTCTTTTCTTTTTTAATAAATTTTAGTTTAGTTAATAAGAATTGGCTGAAAGTGTGGTTTTGGGTAAGATCTGGAATATTCATTAACCTGGGAGGCAATGTGTCTGATCCTTTGGGATTGGTAGAACTTTCTTATATGATGAATAAGATTTTCAGTAATCCTCATCATACTTGACTTGGGTGTCTGGGTGGAGGCCTCAGGCTGGGTTGCTTTAAGGGAACTGTGCGGTTAGATTCTGGGTAACCAGTGAGGTATTATAGAAGCTTCTTTTGTGCTGATTTGGTAAATCTAAGTATTGGAATATCCACCGACTTTGAGGATTGTCTGACCCATTTTTTGCAGTTCACCCTAATTGAGTAACTCCAGTGTGGCTCCCTGAGACCCTGGTCACAGTTGCAAATTGATTTTATAGGCCCATTGCCTCAGACTGGGCAAGGTAACAAGTACTGTCTGGTAGTGATAGATGCTTTCTCGAAGTGGGTGGAGGCACACCCAACGAGAAACAACACATCCAATACTATGGCTAAGGTGCTGCCGGAGCAGATCTTTTCCAGGTTTGGACTACCTGATGTAATCTATTCTGACTAGGGCCCTCACTTTGTAGGTGATATGGTTAGGTGTATGTGTCAGGCATTTGGGATAAAGCAGAGGTTGCATATTGCAGGTCACCCTCAAAGTTCAGGTTTAGTAGAACGAACCAATAGAACCCTAAAGACTGCATTGAGAAAGATAGTGAAACAATCAGGTAAAGATTAGGATAGGAAGCTCCCACTGATTCTCATCGCACTAAGGTCAACAGTAGCTTCACATAGGCTTACACCTCACAGAGTCCTGACAGGTAGACTCATGAAGATCCCAGAGCAGTAGTGGCTGGGTGGAATGCCACCTGATGATTATCAGCCACGGATTCTGATGGATAAGTTCATGAGTGAGTTGTTAGATTCCATCAGTAAGATCCAGAAGCAGGTCAACCTGAAGACGAATAGAAAGCTAATGGACAAACGACTGGGGGACACTTCAAAGGTAACCGAGTGGAACATCGGGGACAGAATGCTGTACCGGTTTTATATGGAAAAGAGCCATGCATCGAGTCCTAGGTGGCTGGGCCCTGTTGTTATTGTTAACAAATCAAGTCCCACTGGTTACCAGATTGAAATTACAGGGAAAAAGAAGCGGGTTTTAAAGTGGTTCCACTCTTCCCAGTTGAAGAGCTGGAAGGGCCAATAAACATGTAGAGGAAAGCACAGGTGAGCTCTGTCAGTACTACTTGCCCAGGAGGAAAGCAGAGGCTTCCATGGTGTAAGTCCCAGTAAGGGTCTGTTAGTGCTAAATATAGTAACCTGTCCCTTTTCTTTCTTTGCTTTCTAAGTGTTGCAGAACGATGCTCTGGTGTGTTTGTCTATGTGTATGGACCCTGCATTTTGGAAATGCAGTGATTGTTAACACCAGTGACCATTTTAGCTGTGAGGCCAATAACAGTTCTGTAATCCAAGGAATGCCTCTTCAACTTCATGGCACCATAGCTATATACACAAATGAACGACTGACCAATTGTTACATGGTCTGGGAAGACAAGTCCAGTGGAAGGACTATGACTTGTTACCAGATGTGCCTGTTACTTTGGGGTACATCATTTATTACTCTTCTGGGGGTGGGTGGGGGTGTGTTTCTGTAATTCTATCAATGTACTGCTTGTGTCACTTATGTGTTCATATGGAGCCATATGCGTGCGCAGCACATTTCATTAGGGTGTGCACCCAGGGAGCCCCACCCCCGCCCTGCCCCCATCCACTCCCTCCTACTTCCTGCCCCCTGACTGCCCCCATCAGAACCCCCAACCCCCCCTGCTCCTTGTCCCCTGACTACCCCCTCCTGGGACCCCTGCCCCTAACTGCCCCCCAGGACCCCACCCCCTATCTAAACCTCCCTGCTCCTTGTCCCCTGACTGCCCCCCTAGGACCCTATCCTCTACCTGTCCCCTGACTGCCCTGACCATTATCCACACCCTCGCCCCCAGACAGACCCCTGGGACTCCCACGTCTATCCAACCGCTCCCCGCCCCCTGACAGGACCCCCAGAACTCCTGACCATACAACCCCCCCGATCCCTGCCTGCCCCAGCCCCTCTCCACACCCCTGCCTCCTGACAGGCCCCCCCACAGAATTCCCAACTCATCCAACCCCCCCCCAGCTCCTTGTCCCCTGACCACCCCCTCCAGAGAACCCCCACCCTAACTGCCCCCCCAGGACCCTCCTTGCTCCCTGTCCCCTGACTGCCTTGACCCCTATCCACCCCCCACCACCTGACAGACCCTGGGACTCCCATGCACCATCTAACCCCCCCTGCTCCCTGACTGCCCCCTCCAGAGACCCCCCGCCCCTAGCTAGCCCCCCGGGATCCCACTCCCTATCCAATCCACCCTGCTCCCTGTCCCCTGACTGCCCCCACCCCTTATCCAACCCCCTCGGCCCCAGACCACTTACCATGAGGCTCCTAGCAGCATGTTTTGCTCTGCACAGAGCCAGACACGCTGCCCTGCAGGAGCGGGCAGCCCCCCGCCCTTCGGAATGCTGCACGCGCGGCGGCATGGCTCCAGATGAGCGGGGAGTGTGTCTGCCTCCCCGTGGAGCCAAACACTGCCCCGCGGGCGCACGCAGCCCCAGCCCCCAGAGCGCTGTGCGCTCGGTGGCATGGCTCCAGGGGAGGAGGGAAGGCGCGGGAGGGGCCGGCGGCTTGTTGCACTCGGCCAGGCGCGCCAGCCCGGGAGCGCGGACCCCATGGCTTGCCGCACTGGGAGAGTGGGGCCATTTGCCCACCCCTGCATTAGGATGTGCCTGGGCACACCCGGCACACCCCATGTGCACGCCTATGTATGGAGCTCTAGTTCTCCCTTCTGCAAGTCCCCTCCCAATGGAGCTATCCTGCAGGACCTAGGTTCTGGTTCCTCCATCCACACAATCAGATGAACACACACACACACTAACAGAGCAAGTCTGAGTGGACTGGGTCAATCAGCCCTCTCATGCTGACCCCTTATATGTCCCTGGACTCAGTGGGCTGGGTCGAGCAGCACTTCCAAGCTGCCACCCTCGTATGTCATAGGTTCAGCACATCCCTATCCCCACTTTCACATTACAATTGTTCTGGTAGTAACCCACTTGATGAGCAAACCCCACAGTAGTGTGGGCGCTACAGGGATCTTTAGTTTAGGTAAGAGGAGTGTTGCTGCAGAGTAAATGGGGAAGCCAAAAACACAAAAGAGTCAAGTTCAGAGAGAGAGAGAGAGAGAGAGAGGGAGGGAAACAACCAGCTTAACCAAAAAAGTTATTTATTGAATAATAGTGATAACCACACAAGGAGAGCTTAAACAGACATAACAATTACACTATTAAAGATTACAAAAACTGATCAAACAAGTCAGGGTTAAAAAGTTATACCTGAGGTAGAAAAGAAAACAGAGAGAGAGAGAGAGCTGGGGTCTCACCACTCCATGAAGCTTGAACTGGTCGAGGTTCCCAGGTGATGGTGGTAGCTCAGGGACCTGAGTGCTGGAGACAGGCAGAGCTCCCAGCACGATCAGTCAGGAGAAGATGAAGTCCCAGTGGAACTCATGCAGGGTTTGAATCTAGGCATCAGAACACTTACTTGAGCATGGATAGGGATCTTTGTAGGGAAACAATTATGGTTCAAGGGAGAACTCTAGATTTGTTTATGGGTAAACTGATGACTCAGGGGTTTTCTTTAGGCTAGACAATAGGAACGGATTATTCCTGACTATGGGTGGTGTTCTTTCAAGGGAGCTCATAATGCAATTACGCAGCTTCAGTATTTTGGATGTCAATCAAGGATTCATTACTAGAATTGGTCTGATAACTGCTGAGCTGGGTGTGGGCAGGCATAGGTTCATTAACATCTGGAGCAGAGATCCCCCATGATGCAGTGCATCCCTGCTTTTCTGGTCCCAGAGTTCAGTGCGGTTCTTGCCTTGGAATCTCTGTTCTCCATTCTGTATGCTAATGGAGATCCCTCCCTGTCTCATCTTTGATGCAGATGAGGCGAGGGGAATTGTCTTAATCCTGTCACCCTTGTCAGGAGGGGTTTAGGTGTGTCTCCCACCGCCTTTTTATTGCTTTCTGTAACTCTTCTGACTGGTTTTGGTTCAAGCAGAGGCTGAGGTGTGTGTGTCCTTCATGAGACAGACAGGTTGGATACTGCCCCCTGGTTCCCCAAGAACAGAGAGCTGACTGGTATCAAGTCCCCCCGTTGATGGGGTGCTTGCGCTGAGCGAGTATCCCCATCACATCCTTACTCCGTAGTACCGGCTCTGATCTTCCATCCATTGCAGCCGCCGCATCAGTCGTTGTATCCAGCAAACTAGCAGAACCAGACCAATTGCTAGTATAATTTGGAAACCGATGATCACCACAATGGGGTGAAGCATGATATTCAAAAGACCTGTTGCACTGGGGCTCCACCCAAGCAAAGTCTCCCACCAGGAGTGATGGCCTGTGTTTTTAACTGTGGCTGCAAACCTAGAAATCGCCTGGTTGTGGGTGTTGAATCTCGAGTTTGCCATTCTCCCCCAAAGTTCCGAGCCTTTGCTGCTCAGCTTGTAAAGAGGGATGAGTTAATAGTCCCTTAATGGCAGTGAGACCCATTCCCAGTGAAATGGGGGAAACCTCCTTGTAGAGCTCAGGATAGGCATTTAAATGTTGTACCGTCCATATAGGCACAGTACACTTAATATCACAACTAACAATGGTGGTTACATTATAGAAACAGCGATTAACGTAAAGCGCCATGGGTTGAATCCAATGTCCATCAATCAATATAATATTACATCTTGTCCTTATACACACACATGCTTTACCAACATAGACAATAACAGATCCTTCTTCCTAGATAACATCGAAAGAACAGTGAGACTTATTCCCAGGTTGTGGAAAAAAGAATTTATGTTCCTCCAATGCTTGGTCTTCACAGATATAGCCCAAACCTTCTTTTCTCTTACATCCTTTTACATTTACTGTAACATAACACATCCACACATTATCCTTCTGCCAGGCCCAAGTGTTAGGTTCTCTGGAGTACATTACTGAGTTACCATTAATCTGTAATTCCAGTGGGACTACTGGGTGGATTACTCTAATTTCTTTGCCTGCCACAGTTATCAGCAATAACTGCAAGCTTTGCTGGTGGTGATTGTACGAAGCGTTAACTAGTTTCCACCAGGGCTGGAGGACTAATTCTTCCTCTGTTACATGGGGCCGAATTGAGTTGATTGCCGCCATGGGAATTTGTCCTGCTATGGCTTGCCAAATCATTCCCATGACTACGTTTTGGGTGAGAGCCTGAGCTTGCTCACACGCTGAGGCCAATGAGACATTATTCTGGAGGGACTGTACACCAAACATTATTAACTCTTCATCCTTTTCTATGAGTCTTTCCCATCCAGGAAATACCTTACTTATTAACTGCTGTTCCTCACTTAACTGTTTCAAAGATGCTGTTAATGGGGTTCCCATCTTCCCAATCATTTTGGTGGCATATGACAGTTTATTAGCCAGAACTGCTACATTTGCGGCATCAACTAAAGAGAGTCCTGTTCCTACAGGTGCAATCCAATCACTTAATTCCCTTTTTACTCTATTTACATGGTTGGCCCTTTGCCACATTCTTACCCATTCATCCCAACCCTTATGGCTAGTTCCAATCAAGGGAGCACATGCAGGTGCAATGTGTGAGATATTTATGCCCTCTAAGTGGATTTGAACCTCCTTCAGAGAAGTCTGACTTTGAAGAACCAAATGTTCTTGTTGATCCAATTTCAACACATGGGGTCCTGAAATTGGTGCTCTTAAACATCAGAGGGGAGCAAGGTTTGTGATCAGAGGGTCGAAATTTAAAACTGTTTTTTTGTTGTTGGCCCAATTCCACTCTGTACAAACCGGGCTCATGAAATCCCTCTGAAATGGCAATATGCCCATAGAATTTAAACCAAATTGTTGGCATGAGCTTGTCACAATATGTGCCCTTTAATGGAATTACCCAGTCTGGGGGACCTTGCTGAGTCAGGTCATGTCCAGCTAGAGTCCAGTTCAGCGGTTCACAGGTCACGAGGAATCGTATGATAGTCTTGCCTGCTGGTGTGATCAGAGACAGCTGCAGTTCCTCTCCAGGTAACAGAGGTGTCTGAGTTCCAATGACAATGATGACAGGTAGGGGCATGGTTGTTCCCCAAACAGCGGAGGAAACCAGGGCTACCCTGCACCTTCTGGCACCCCGGAGGCTGTCACTGGGTGTGTCTGATGGTGTATGTCCCATTCAAGACCACAGCGGCATACAAAAGAATGGGATGGAGTCTGGGGTGATCTTAGTTTCATAACAAAACTTGAGTGACTCTCCGGTGGCACTTTGCGTGCAATTGGCAATTCTTTCCCAGGGGCAACCCAAGGAGTTGCCAACAGTGTAGAACTGGTAGCGACGCTGCAGGGCCAGGGGGTTGCTCCCATTCCCATAGAATCCATGCATATGGCACAGCAATTTTACTTCCTGGGCTCCAGCTGGCCAGTACCTCCAGAGGTTCAGAGGGATCACAGGTACAGCATAGAGCCCGGACAGCATCAGATTCCAGACACTTATGAACAGCAGGGTGCTGGTGCACCAGTGGGATGTCATGGGTCGTGTTCGGGACCTGTGAAGGGGCAGAGAAGAGAGAACAAATTCCCACACTTCCTTCCCCCTCCCCCCCATATATACTGGGACAATCTGGGGCCGATATTGCAGGGTGAACATGAAGCAGTGACCTACGTGAGAGTGGCCATAATAAGTCAAGGACTTTTCTGGCCTTTTCCTGTCTCAACATCAGGGTAGGCACTGACCAGCCCACTCGATGCGTATTTTCCAACGGCCCAAAGCCGTTCCTTCTTGCTAGATGGAGAAGACAGTTATAATATTCCTTGAGGGTCACGTGGTTTATGCTTCCATTCTTTGAGCTGTGAAGAATGAAACCATTTCCACCAGGGTTTCCCATTTTTCCCATTCAGGATTTCTACCTGACACACACTGGGGCTGGCCCGATTCACAATAGAGCTGCAGCCATCCCAGGTGCGTGTAAAGAGCTGCTTAGCAGTGACAGAGGCAGTGTTGGTTTTAGTAGGGATGGCTCCACCCTGGATCCTTCTAAAACAAAGTCAGTGGATTCATACACAGCTGAGAAACTTTGGCAGCTAGAAACGGAACCAAATTTCTCAGCACGGACACTGTTTCTTGCTACAGGCAATGAGTCATTCTGAGCTAACTCAATCAACCCACTTCCACACCCTTCAGTTACAGCAAACTGCTTGCAAAAGCTAGCCTGAGGTTTTATTCCTTCGGGAGCACTTTTAGGCAACAATCCATTTCCCCCAGAAATTTTGTCCTTTCCCTTTTCAGCTTGGGGTTGCGCTACAGAAACATTTTCCTGAGCATTTTCTTGGTTTCAGTTGAGTCCAGAATGACTTCTGAGACAATTGACATATCTTCAATCAGGGTAAGCTGAGAGGCACATTCTGTCTGCTCCTCAGACAGAAGATTGGAGACAAACTCTCCCCCAACAGACAAACTGCCATTCTTAATATTCACCAGGTTTGGAATTTCCTCCCCTTCGTTCCCAGACAAGCATTTGGAGATTGGGGTAGCTCCCTCCATGGGCAAGTCATTACCCTCAACAGACTCCCTCGAGAGCCTCCACTCAAAGAGGGGGCAGGGATCTGGCTTTGACAGGGAGTGGACGTGGGGGATGGACTCCGTACTGGTGCAGTGGGTTGTGGGGGAGCTCCCTGCATTAACTCTATTCTCTGCCTGACATGAGACAAAGCATTAATCAGGATGCTGAGGGGCTGGAGATCATATTTTCCCATATCTTCCCCTAAATTCACCAGCTTGTTCCAAATCATGTTCCTAACGGTCTCCTTGGGTCAGCGCTGCCCAGAGTTGTGGGAGGTAGGGTGTGATGAACTGGAATGTTCTTAAAGTTTTCGCTGAATACTGTGTGGGTGCCTCAGTTTCCCCTATGCAGTTCTTAAGTATCTAGGCGGTGGGATAAGGGTGTATAGTTGCTGCAGAGCAAAGGGCCAGTGTACATAAATGCCCGACACTCTGTCTCCTAGCAACTGATGGCCTGGGCCCCTCCTCTGCAAGGTACCAACTGAAGGTGTTGGAGACAAAGAGATCAGGTGACCGCCTGGCCCGGGTAAGAGACAAAGGCCAGAAAGGAGGGGCTGGAGAGGTTTTTCAGTTTGGAACTGGCTGGGGACTAGGAGTGAGGGCAGACGGGGGTATCGGGCTCGCTGGGCCCCAGAATGGACCCGACGGAGGGGTCCCGTTCACTGGACTGACAAGCCCTGTTTTAGACCGTGTTCCTGTCATCTAATAAACCTCTGTTTTACTGACTGGCTAAGAGTCATGTCTGACTGTGAAGTGGGGGTGCGTGCAGGACCTCTGGCCACCAGCTCCTTCCAAATCATGTTCCTAACTGTCTCCTTGGGTTGGCGCTGCCCAGGGTTGTGGGAGGTAGGGGAATTAGAATTGGGAGGGTGCCTGGCAGAGTGAGGACCATTATTTGTAAATGTGATAGCCTGCATGGGCTCTGAGGTAGTCTTTTTGCTGACTTGTCTTTTTAAGACACTTTCCTCTCTTGCAGCAAATCTCCTGCCTGTTTGATTTTTACCACTAGTTCACTCCAGGTTAGGTGTTCTAAATCCACAGTCCCCATGGTCATTTTTGTCTGAGAATTTAGTCCTGCATAAGTGCTCTGTACTAATATGTGTCCCTGATACTGGAAAGTGATAATCCCATTCTCTTCTGTCTGGGGTAATGAATCAGAGAGATCTGCCAGGATTTTATTTCGAATTAGGTAAACTTCTGGGGCCTCTCCTGGTTTCTGCTCTTCCATTATACACAGTTTCTTAAGGGAAGACGCAGGCAGTAATATTTTAAGAGCACTTATCATCCATTCCCGGGGTCCAGGGGCAGTCCACTCCCAAGAACCTATGCCTATGTCTAGAGCATCTGCATCACAAGGAGAGGCACATAACAGCCAATTGGGTTAAGTCCATGCCATCAGCAGAGGGGTACATTTGCCAAACACGGGCCAGCCATGCAACGGTTGTGTCATGGTTCAATGGCCCCAGTCTCTCAGCAATAGCCTTGGCTTCACTAGGAGACCATCTTACTACGTCTGTGACCAGCTGTTGTGGGAGGATCGGCTCCTGCAACTATGTGTTTAACCTCCCTTGTGGAAACATTATGCATGTGTGGCCAATCGGGGATGAATGGATTTTTAGGGATAGCATCAGGGAGTATCTTTATTTTCCAAGGTGGCTCCAAATCACAATCCTCTCTCAGCTTTACAGCTACTACCACCCCCTTATGTGCGCTAAGTTGGGCACACAATTTACTAATCTCTGCTTCACGTTCCTGATGGCCTGCTGCTGCCTTTGCTGCCCCTGTTCTCTTCTGCCAAGAAGCAAGTTGCAGCTCTTGCTTCTTCTAAGGGTACGTCTTCACTACCCGCCGTAACGGCGGGTAGCAATCGATTGATCCGGGATCGATATAGCGCGTCTCGTTAAGACGCGATATATCGATCCCCGAAAGCGCTCACCGTCGACTCCGGAACTCCACCAGTGCGAGCGGCGGTAGCACAGTCGACGGGGGAGCTGCGGCCATCGATCCCGCGCCGTCTGGACCCCAGGTAATTCGATCCAAGATACTTCGACTTCAGCTACGCTATTTGCTGAATAGCTCTAAAGAAGTGAGGTTCTTACCCACGAAAGCTTATGCTCCCAATACTTCTGTTAGTCTTAAAGGTGACACAGGACCCTCTGTTGCTCTTAACAGAAGGTTACCAAATATTCTATGAGAGAGGGACCTTGCTAAAGAAGCTTGGTCTGAAAAGGAAAAGAAAGCTTACTCAGGTCTGTGCCTCAGTTTCCCTACTCCACAGCAACTACTCAACAATTAGCATGTGATTAGGGTCATGAGCTGCCCACGTTTCTCCACCAATGTGCCCATTACTTTGGGGTACGCTCATTTATTAAGGTTACTGTTCTGGGGGGGTGGTTTCTGTAATTCTATCAATGTACTGCTTGCGTCACTTGTGTGTTCATATGGAGCTCTACTTCTCCCTTCTGCAAGTCCCCTCTCAATGGAGCTATCCTGCAGGACCTAGGTTCCCCAGAATCAGATGAACACACACACACACACACACACTAACGGAGCAAGTCTGAGTGGACCGGATCAATCAGCACTCTCAAGCTTAGGTAAGAGGAGTGTTGCTGCAGAGTAAATGGGGAAGCCAAAAACACAAAAGAGTCAAGTTCAGAGAGAGAGAGAGAGAGGGAGGGAAACAACCAGCTTAACCATAAAAGTTATTTATTGAATAATAGTGATAACCACACAAGGAGAGCTTAAACAGACACAACAGTTACATTTTAAAGATTACAAAAACTGATCAAACAAGTCATGGTTAAAAAGTTATACCGGTGGTAGAAAAGAAAACAGAGAGAGAGAGAGCGCACGAGCTGGGGTCTCACCACTCCATGAAGCTTGAACTGGTCGAGGTTCCCAGGTGATGGTGGTAGCTCAGGGTCCTGAGTGCTAGAGACAGGCAGAGCCCCCAGCACGATCAGTCAGGAGAAGATGAAGTCCCAGTGGAACTCATGCAGGGTTTGAATCCAGGCATCAGAACACTTACTTGAGCATGGGTAGGGGTCTTTGTAGGGAAACAACAATGGTTCAAGGGAGAACTCTAGATTTGTTTATTGGTAAACTGATGACTCAGGGGTTTTCTTTAGGCTAGACAATAGGAACAGATTATTTCTGGCTTTGGGTGGTGTTCCTTCAAGGGCGCTCACAATGCAAATAGGCAGCTATTTTTATTTTTATTTTTATTTTTCTATTTTGGATGTCAATCAAGGATTCATTACTAGAATTGGTCTGATAACTGCTGAGCTGCGTGTGTGCAGGCGTAGGTTCATTAACATCTGGAGCAGAGATCCCCCATGATGCAGTGCATCCCTGCTTTTCTGGTCCCAGAGTTCAGTGCGGTTCTTGCCTTGGAATCTCTGTTCTCCATTCTGTATGCTAATGCAGATGCCTCCCTGCCCCATCTTTGATGCAGATGAGGCGAGGGGAGTTGTCTTAATCCTGTCACCCTTGTCAGGAGGGGTTTAGGTGTGTCTCCCACCGCCTTTTTATTGCTTTCTGTAAGTCTTTCTTCTGATCGGTTTTGGTTCAAGCAGAGGCTGGGGGTGTGTGTCTTCATGAGTCAGACAGGCTGGATACTGCGCCCTGGTTCCCCAAGAACACAGCGCTGTCTGGTACCAGACTGCATTCACAGTAGACAACAGAGTCTCAAATGTAACCCTAGAAGATGCTAATGGGGACACGTTTGCATCCGTGTACAGATTGTATGTTGGATGCATGTGGATAATTAGTGATACTTTTCTCACTGGCTGCACACTGCAAGTGGCAGAAAACAATGGTTCCCTTTGTTCATATGTGGAAACAAAAAAGAATAGTTGGATGAAAGTTGGGGTAAACACTACTGATATTGTAATCAATGTTCAATATCAAGTAAGAGCTGTAGAAATTAATTTGTATACCCCTATTCAAATGTTTACTGGACACATGCAGTGTATCAACTTCACAAATGTCAGACACTTTGGTTCACAGAATAAGAACAAGTTTCGTGAGTATGGAAATGTTACATTCAGTGTTAGGTGCATAGGTAGCATTGATGTAGACATACATGTAAACTGTACAGGTAAATGGGTTTTCACTGGCCTGTATGGTCTCAGGAAAGTCAAGGAAGTTATTGTTGTTCGTAATCCATATAAAAGTTATATTGGGCCTGTGATGGTGAAGAGGGATGTAAAAAAACTACTTCTGATCAACCCTTGTTACTCCCTGAAAAAATTTATAATGTCCCTTCAGTTAGATATCTCTGTGTACAGTATAGGTGTGCACCTTATGTAATGCCACTCAGGGTGGGATGGTACTCCTGGCTGGAAAGCGTCATGATGAAGAATTCTAGATTGAGCAAAAGAGACACCCTAGCTATGATCCTAGGAGGGGTGGGCACTGGCCTAGGTGTCCTTAACACCATAGATAAGGAAATCTTGGCTAGCAAGATAGGGGCTATAAGTGCAGTCCACTGACAACATCCCTAAACCAATTGAGTATGATGCAATGTAGAATTGCTAGTGTCCTCCCAGGGTGGTTACAGCTCCAGAAGCAGGATCATCTGAATATTATAACTGCTTTAGATGTCCTGCAGACCAATGTGTCCCTGGCCCTGTCCTGTATTCAGTCTCAGGACTGGATATTCACAGTAGCAAAAGATCTAATCAGAGATGCGTTTAGTGGAGTTCTGCCAATAGAGTTGAGGCGAGTCATCTGGAGAAACGTCACCAACTCCTTTGAACAAGATCACCAAGAATGGTGAAGGTTAATGAATTTCTCTTACACAAATGAGAATAATATAATTATTGCATTTGTCTTCCCTATTGAGCAGGCCCAAAGGGAATGGATTTACTCTTTGGTTCCACTAGGACTTAATGTCAATCAGTCCGTCTTTATGCCAGTAGAGTTGAATAGGTGGGTGTACGAGAAAGAGGGTACCTACAGGAGTGTTAACTTGAACTCCTATGTGGAGGAGTATGGTACAGGTTATACCTGTGGTTCAGGGGTAATTGAGATGTCCCATATCTGTTTAGATCCTAAAGAAGGTAAATGCCACTACAGAGTAAGTGCCAGTGATTATAACAGATCTGTTATTGTATTTGTGGATACAAAATGCATCTGCATTAGAAGTTGGTGTCCAAAGTTTGTGGTAAATTATTTCTATGAAGTATTTCACAATCCCTATGTTAACCCGTGCCTGTGCTCTGTACCATCTGTGTGATGAGATGTGGTATTGATTTTGTCAATGCAATCCAATAACACGCATTATGTGCTATATGACCATGTAACATAAGTACACATGGGTGCAAATCTTTCTGTGCCAGAGAGATTGTACGTCATCCTGAGTTTAGGCAGTAGTTGAGGCAGCTAAAGAAAGATGGAGAGGAGGTGATGCTGACAGTCCATCACTCCTCTAGGCAAATAAAGACAATTCTGAAGTGGGTGGCTTCAGAATCTAGGTTCAGCCACTGGTGGGAAGGATTATTCAGTGGGTCCACTAATCTGAATGAGATATGGAATATTTTATTGCACCCAATAGTAATCGTATTGATCGTTCAGATTCTAACGATAATAGGAATGGTGGTATTGGTTTGTTGGGTCAGAAAAGAGTTAAAAGGGTACCAGTATTAACCAAAGGTTAATATCAGGGTAGTACTTTGAGGTAATGGTTCCTTTCAATCATCAACAGCCGTGAAAGAAATTAACCAAGGGTTTAAATCTAGGTAACGTTTGGGGTTACTTGGACAATGGACAGAATACTTTATACAGGTATAGTAATGTGGGGGCTCATAGTTTGTGTTACTGCACATGGCCACCAAGGAGGGGAAATGTAAACAGTGAATCGCCATTTTGGTTAGTCTCACCCTCCTGTGTCCTCCATCTTGGATGGGCTTCTTGTCCCTTAGTCCCAATTTGGCGCCCTTTTTCCAAGTACTTGTCTCTGATTGGACAGTCACAGCTTTGTTGGTGTTTGAAATCTTTTAGGAGGTTTGTGTAAGTAACGGATACTGCAAGCTGCCTGGATACTGCTGACAAGTCTGCCCAGTAACCAGATAGAGCGGGAAAGAATATGTGATCAGAGTGAAAATCTATATAAGGACTTGACACGCAGCGACTGGTTGCTGCCTGTCCTAGTGGCAGCTTGTGTCTACGTCTCATCGGGGGAAATCAAGGGCTCCAGAAGCTTTGTTTGTTCTATAGACTTGGGGAAAGCAGAGGTTAGCTCTCTGCTAGTACTGGAGACGAAGAAAAGAAGACGAGAAGACCTGCACGCTTACCATCGCTCCTGGTCCTGTCCTTGGCGGAGGTGTTCCTGACGGCGAGTTCCTGAGCAGTGGCTTCTGGGTTCCAGAGAGCGGTTCCTGATTGCAGACTTCAGGGTTCTTGGTCTGTTACCCTCACCCTGGTTTCCTGCATGGAGACAATATTATAGAGACCTTTTCTACACCTGTTGTCCACTCTTGTTTTGGGTTTGGGTTCAGGCTTCCTGCCACAGTTATGTTAAACCTACTGAGTGGTTTGTTAATAAAATCCTTTTTGTTTAAGTATATAACTGTGATAGTTTTCACTGTCAGGGAAGGTTAGTGGAGGTGGGAGGGTGACAGTTGATAGATGCTGTTGGGGGTGTTCTTAAGCTGGGAGGGGTCCTGTTATTTTGGATTCCTAACTGCCCAGGCAGTTCATGAGGAGTAAATTGTGTGCATCCGATGAAGTGGGTTTTAGCCCATGAAAGTTTATGCCCAAATAAATTTGTTAGTCTCTAAGGTGCCATCAGTACTCCTCGTTCTTTTTGCTGATACAGACTAACATGGCTGCCGCTCTGAAACCTGTCACAGGCCTGGTCCCCACTAAGTCCCCACTTCGGACTAAGGTACGCAAATTCAGCTACGTTAATAACGTAGCTGAATTCGAAGTACCTTAGTCCGAACTTACCGCGGTCCAGACGCGGCAGGAAGGCTCCCCCGTCGATGCCGCGTACTCCTCTCGGCGAGCTGGAGTACCGGCGCCGACTGCGAGCACTTCCGGGATCGATCCCGGATCGATTTATCGCGTCTTAACCAGACGCGATAAATCGATCCCAGAACATCGATTGCCTGCCGCCGGACCCTCCGGTAAGTGAAGACAAGGCCACATTGAATTGTGTAACATCATGTTAAAAATTTACCACTTATTTCTAGCCTGAATTTGTCTTGCTTTAGCTTCCAACCAGGGGATCCTGTTCTGCTTTTGTCTGCTAGATTGAAGAGCCCTCGCCTAGCAGAAATCTTCACAAAGCATGAGCTCATGTGGGGTTGTTTTCTCACATGCTAACTGTGAATCCTACTTAACCAGTAAACCAAACCTAGCCTAACAAACCGACACAGGAAGAAGCTCTTGTGCTTGTCCTGACTAGGACAAGTGGTGGGACTTAGCCCACGTGTGCCTTAGCTGTAGCTATCTGCCAGATTGGAGCTAAAGGCCCTGCCTCTACTGCTGAGCTAGGTCACCTGCTCAAGTTAGCTATGCTCAAGCCAAACTAGACCACTTGTCCTAGCACATGCTTCCCCATATCTCTTCCTTTAATGCCAGCAGGGCTAGGCCAGCTCCACAAAGTTTGTCCTTCTTTTGGACTTACGCAGGGACCCAGGCCCAGATCCTCAAAGGTATTTAGCTTTTAACTCTCATTGATTTAAATGGGACTTAGGCACCTACATGCTTTTGATGCTCTGGGCCCCAGTGTCTAGGAATGAAGAGAGAAGTGGATGATGCCCCCTCTCACTGCGTCCTATCTGTAAGCGCTTGGGGGCGGGGGGCAGGTCTGTGCAGCAGAGCACCTGACATACCTTGGGTGCTGCGAAATTAACAAAGAGTGACGGCCTACACAACCTTCATGGAAATCCCACCGAGACATCCTTAACCTTGCTGCAAGCTGTCAAGTATTCTGGGATAATTCCCAAACTAGGTCACCAGCCCAAGTTCTGCTGTGTGGAGTTCTCCCTAGTGGAGAGTTCAGCAAAGGCCCCCAGGCCTCACGTTTGCTGTCAGTTTCCTTTTTCACTCATGACATTTGTCTCCTCCAGAGATGGGATTCCAGGAGTGTAGCTCTCCTCCCCAGAAGGGATGCGGGGAGGGGTTGGGGGGGGGGCGGAAAATCTGGGATACCGATATGCCCAAACATGCCCTAGAAGGGAGATTAAATCTGCATCCGCCCATTTTCTGGATATTAACCCAAGGGGGTCATATGTGGCCTTAAAAGCTAAGACTAGCTGATTGCCTGGGTTATTGCAAGATGTTTCTATGCAAAATAATTCTAGAGTTATGTTCCATGTATGATATTGTGTTCCAAATCTGTTTGGAAGAAAATCACAGGCCTGACCCACTCAACATGAGAACAATGGACCTCCTTTGACTGAGCCAGTTTTTGTTGACTGGGTGGGGAAGAGGCAGACTTGAGCATACTCAAAGACAAACGATTCCCAGGCGAGTTCTCAGAAGAGGAGCCCCCCTGGGGTAAGAGACAATGATCTGTGTCTGTACAAAAATGAAGAACGGGCACAAGTGGGGACTCTGCTGGTGTGGGACTCTCATGAAACTTGGATCCCAGTTTTTGGAACTGGACAAGCACTGCAAGGAATGACTTTTGGGTGAGAGAGACCTTAATTAGATAGGAAAGCGACGTGTTAAGAAGTGTAGGCTACAGATTGCATGTTATGGGTTTTCTTTTCTTTTTTTAACCTGTAACCTTGTTTCCTAACCCTTACACTTCCTTCTAATTGAATTGTTCTCTCAAGCCCTGGTAGATGCACTTCAGTTTGGTTTTACTATAATGCTGTCTCAGTGCCTTGCGCTAAGGAGAGCATTGAACTGAGGTGAAGCCAGTGAATGGGGTGCACTGCTTTCTCGTAGGTAGCAGTGTGGCCCAAAGACCCCTTGACACCAACTGGCAGAGGACACAGAAGTACACATGGGTTACAGGGTTTGCGATATACGTACCAGACCCAGTCTGCCAAAAAATATAATGTAAGGTCACCAATGAAAGCCTGTGTCACACTGGTCATCATAATCATTGTGATACGTACGGACAGAAAATATGTGAAGAGTTATGTGTATATACTAAAAATTATGTTCTCTAGGTCTGTGCATTAAGGCAGGTCGCCAAAAGGTGAACCACAGACCTGTTAGGCAGAGGGAAAGAGACACTTATCTCACTCAGGCTGGTCGTGTGCAAACTGAGATTGTCTGGTTCACAATGGTACCCCGGGACAGCCTGAGCAAAATGCTAATGGACAGATTGAGGGGGCTGCAGGAAAAAACAAAAACAGCTGGGGGTCTCCTGCTTAGGAGTAAGATAATAAACTTCTGAAACTAGATCTGGGCTGCAGATGAACCCCCAAATATTCTTTCAATCTGTGAGGACAAGCAGCCAGCTGGCTTGAAATCTGCAACTAGAAATAAGGTGTAAATTTTTCACAGTGAGGGGAAATAACCATTGAAACTTAACTTACTAAGGGTAGATTCTCCATCATTGGCAAATTTTAAATCCAGGTTGCTTGTTTTCCTAACAAATCTGCTGTTGTTCGAACAGGAATCATTTTGGGGAAGGTCTCTGGCCTGTTGTATGCAGGAGGTCAGACTAGCTAATCACAGTGGTCCCTTATGGCCTTGGACTCAATGAACACATCTGGAGTACTGTATCCAGTTTTGGGCCCCACACTACAAGAAGGATGTGGAAAAATTGGAAAGAGTCCAGCGGAGGGGAACAAAAATGATTAGGTGGCTGGAGCACATGATTTATTATGAGGAGAGGCTAAGGGATTGTTTAGTCTGCAAAAGAGAAGAATGAGGGGGGATCTGATAGCTGCTTTCAACTACCTGAAAGGGGGTTCCAAAAAGGATGGATCTAGGCTGTTCTCAGTGGTACCAGATGACAGAACAAGGAGTAATGGTCTCAAGTTGCAGTGGGGGAGGTCTAGGTTGGATATTAGGAAAAACTTTTTCACTAGGAGGGTGGTGAAGCACTGGAATGGGTTACCTAGGGAGGTGGTGGAATCTCCTTCCTTAGAGGTTTTTAAGGTCAGGATTGACAAAGTTCTGGCTGAGATGATTTAGTTGGTGTTGGTCCTGCTTTGAGCAGGGGGTTGGACTAGATGGCCTCCTGAGGTCCCTTCCCACCCTGATATTCTATGATTCTATGATCTTTGTCTGGGAGAGAGTTCTGGCTCTGGTGATACCACCTGTTATTGGTAATTGATTTTCAGCAGTCTCCCCAATATGATAGGTGCTTTGCAGACACAAAGGAAGGGATGGTCCTTACATCAAAGGGTTTACAGCCTCCAGTGTCTCATTTCCCACATCTGCCTGGCTGATTGTGGGGCATTTTTGCTCCTCCAGGAGCAGGCATTTTCACCCTGATGCACCAATGTTCCTGGGCCAGGTTTAGCAGAGTGGTGCTGAGGTCCTGGGAGTGGATGGTGCATGGGCCGTAGGCTTTCCTCCCCTCCTGGCATGCTTCCATTTGCTTCTGGGGCAGAGAGAAATCTTTGGAAGCACTTGCTAGGACTGAATGAACAGAAGAGCCATATGCATGGACGTGTCACCTCCTTTCTTGGGTTTGGCTCCTCGCTACTCAAGGGAATGTGTCTCCTTCCTGTCGTGTGCTGTTCCTGCTTTCCCCCATGAAGGAGTTTGGCCCTGCTGAAGGTGTTGGGTGTGACAGCTGCCTTCCATCCAAGCTAAAGGAGGGAGCAATTAAATGCTTCTTTGCTTTATGATAGCTGAGACAATGGAAAACCACTGCTCAACAACCACATCCTATGCAAGCTTGGGCAGTGTCTGGGTCTTGCAGTCTAAGAAGGTTCCCGGGGGGGGGGGGGGGGGAGGTGATAAGAAAAGCAGGGGTCGGGGAGTTATTGAACTGAGGTTGTGCATCTGTACTGCAGCAGAAACACCAGGGAAGCACATGGAGAAGGCAGCAAGGAAGCCAATATGCCCCCCCACTTCCCCCAAAAAAATCTGTTTGACCCTGAGAAAAGCTAGGAGAGAGTGAGCTTTTGGGCTGAGTGCTGGCTGGAAAGTGGTTGTAATGTATTGAAAACTGTGTTAAAATTGTGATCTATCATTTTAAATTCTCAGGGGGGTTTCGGGTTCTGCTTGCAGGCTGGGAGCTCTGTAGGGAAGTGTATGATCTGCATCAGTCTGGAAAGAGCCAACCTGCAGCAAGAAGGGGTGTGTTGTGTTTCTCTGCCAGAGGGAGGAGCCTGCTTGGGCTCTATTTTGGATTCTTGTGTGTTATCCTTCTGAACTCTAAAAAATAAACCACACTGGATTGGAAGCATAGGCGCCGACTTCTGCTGGCGCCAGTGGGTGCTCAACACCCCCCCCCGTCCCCCGCCCCGCCCTGACTCCACCCCTGCCCCGCCCCCTCCCGCCCCTGCCCCACTCCCATTCCAACCCCTTCCCCAAAGTCCACGCCCCAACTCCACCCCTTCCCTGCCCCTATTCCAACCCCTTCCCCAAATCCCCGCCCTGGCCCCGTCTCTTCCCTGCCTCCTCCCCAAGCGCACCACATTCCCACTCCTCTCCCTTCCCTCCCGGAGCTTGTTACGCCACAAAACAGCTGTTTTGCGGCGGCAAGCGCTGGGAGGTAGGCGGAGAAGCGGGGACGCGGTGCACTCAGGGGAGGAGGAGGAGGTGAGGTGGGGCGGGGAGGGGAGCTTGGCTGCCAGGGCGCAGAGCACCCACCAATTTTTCCCCGTGGGTGCTCCAGCCCTGGAACACCCACGGAGTCGGCGCCTATGATTGGAAGGGGTTAAGGAGTTGCTCTGGACCCAGGGTGCTCTGCTCCACCACACCTGCAATGCATGCACAGGCTGGAGGAGGAGCTGAAAACGGGATCAGAGTAGCTCACTTGCAGGTAGCAGACCTGCCAACTCTCGTGACTTTATCGTGAGTGACGCGATTTCTAAGTAAAATTAAGCCTCACTCATGAGCTCGCGAGAGAACTATGAAATCTCAAGAAAATTTTTTCAGCCCCCAGCAGGGGGGCTCTGGCCTCTAGTACCTTTTTGTAGTAGAAAGCTAAGTTTCTAGCCTGTGTGGTAGCAGAGGAAAATGGGACCTGAGTGCACCTTTTAAAGGCCCAGAAACCAGAAGGGAAATAAAGAGAACCCACATTTCATTAAAAAAAACAAACAAACATGATTTTTAAGCCAGTATCCTGATTTTGCAGGGTCTGACTCATGATTTTCCAATGGCAACGGTTGGCAACACAAAGGTGGCCAGTGGAGGTGAGCAGACCTGCACTCTGACGCTCTGCAGAAGGAGCCCTGAGGGAGGCCCAGCAGCTGGGCCCTTGACTGTTGATGATCTACTTGACCTGCTGAGGGAAAAGGCTTCTGGGATTTTGCGAGGTTGGAGAAATATTCTTTGTTCTGTTTTGTTTGCATGGCTTTGCTGTGCCCTCTTGCTTGGGGAGGCTGGTAGGAAGTGACCCAGGGAGGCAACTGCACAATAGTGCAGGGTGTGGGAATCCTTTGGGTTCTGGATTGGAACCTGGTGGAGAGGATGGGCCTGGCTTTCCCTGCCTGCCGTGATGGAGCTGGAGGCACAAAGCCTATCCCTGATACTACAGACTCAGGACTAGGAAGACCCCATATCCCAGAGAGTCTTGGCTTGAGACTTTGGCCAGATGAAACCAGAAGCTCCTTGCTGGGCAGTGGAATTAGTCTCTGTTGGAGTCTTTACTTACCCGGGAAGGGGTGGACACGGTTTGTGACCCAGCTGGCTGAGTCACAGAAAGGGACAGAAGAACAGGAGTACTTGTGGCACCTTAGAGACTAACAAATTTATTAGAGCATAAGCTTTCGTGGACTACAGCCCACTTCTTCGGATGCATATAGAATGGAACATATATTGAGGAGATATATATACACACATACAGAGAGCATAAACAGGTGGGAGTTGTCTTACCAACTCTGAGAGGCCAATTAATTAAGAGAAAAAAAACTTTTGAAGTGATAATCAAGCTAGCCCAGTACAGACAGTTTGATAAGAAGTGTGAGCATACTTACAAGGGGAGATAGAGTCAATGTTTGTAATGGCTCAGCCATTCCCAGTCCTTATTCAAACCGGAGTTGATTGTGTCTAGTTTGCATATCAATTCTAGCTCAGCAGTCTCTCTTTGGAGTCTGTTTTTGAAGTTTTTCTGTTGTAATATAGCCACCCGCAGGTCTGTCACTGAATGACCAGACAGGTTAAAGTGTTCTCCCACTGGTTTTTGAGTATTTTGATTCCTGATGTCAGATTTGTGTCCATTAATTCTTTTGCGTAGGGACTATCCAGTTTGGCCAATGTACATGGCAGAGGGGCATTGCTGGCACATGATGGCATATATCACATTGGTAGATGTGCAGGTGAACGAGCCCCTGATGGTATGGCTGATGTGATTAGGTCCTATGATGATGTCACTTGAATAGATATGTGGACAGAGTTGGCATCGGGGTTTGTTACAAGGATAGGTTCCTGGGTTAGTGGTTTTGTTCAGTGATGTGTGGTTGCTGGTGAGTATTTGCTTTAGGTTGGGGGGTTGTCTGTAAGCGAGGACAGGTCTGTCTCCCAAGATCTGTGAAAGTAAAGGATCATCTTTCAGGATAGGTTGTAGATCTCTGATGATGCGCTGGAGAGGTTTTAGTTGGGGGCTGAAGGTGACAGCTAGTGGTGTTCTGTTATTTTCTGGGCACTGCAGGGCTGGAGTGTCTATCAACAGGGGGTGCCAAGACAGAAGACTGCCTGTCATGTCCTTTCCTGACCACTAGGTGGTGCCTGTGAGGCGCAGACCCATCTGCGTGGAGAGAAGATAATGAAAAAGAGGAAGATTTGACAAATCCGCACTCAGACTTGAGCAGCATTTTTATGCCAGTGCTATAGCAGCTACTGAGACACCAAAGGCTCTGTTCCCAACATTGGCGGGAAAACCACATTTACAGTGCTGAAAGACTTCTGTTTTCCACGAGAGCCTGGTGAGCTGGACATAACGAGAACATGAGCCTCTAAAAACGCAATATGTGCCCCCCCCCCAGCCCCAATCACTGAGACTTTGATACGAATGACCATGGATGGCCCACCTCTCAGCAGGAAGCAAGCGGTGTTTGCCCAGCTGGAGAACAAAGGACAGAGCTCTGGGCTCTCTGCTGACCAGGATGGACTCTGCTGTAACTTCCTTTTCTCTTGTGCTAGCCAAGGACTTCCTTTGCTGTGTTCCAGCCAACTAATAACTCTTTGTGTGACAGCGCTGGCTGGGTGTCCCTGCGGATGCTGGTGGAGGAGGAGCATTACTCCCTGAGATCGGCCAAGTTCCCCTCAGGGATCTGCCTCAGTTGGACTTGCTGAGTGGAGCACACGGTGCAAAGCAGGCTACTGAAGGCCCAGAGGTCCAGCCTAAGGAGGTGGTGAAGCCATGTGCTTTCCCTGGAGGAAGAGTGAAGCCACGAGGGGGTCTGGCTCACTGGAGGAGTTCTCCCAGAGACTGTTGCAAAGCTGGGCTCATAGCACCAGTCCTGTGGGTTAGTGACAGAGACCTGTGCCATATGCTCTGCGAGAGACAGAAGAAAACCAAATGGAGGAATTGCAAAAGGGTGTAAGTTCAAGTTCACTGAATGGGCTGCCCCAGTTGTGTGTACCCCAAAGAGCGATGACAGCAGAAGAATTTGTGGGGCCTATAACATCACCATAAACCCCGGGCTGAAAGTGGACCGATATCTAATTGCTAAACGACAAAATTTATTTGCAGAACTGGCAGCAGGAGTGACGTTTCCCAAACTAGACTTGTCTCAAGCCTACCAGCAGGGGGTGCTGGAACCAGAGTAAAAAATATCTGACAGTGAAGCCACATAAGGGGCTATTGGGTATGAAATATGACCTTATGACCCCCTTGCGGGGAGTGCACCTGCTGTGTATCAAAGAGTAATGGTCAGGCGCTGCAGGGGGTGAATGGTGAGGTCTGTTATGGACTTTTAGAAAGGCTAGAGGAGGCTCTACAGAGATTGTTAACTCTAATGTTATAGTTTGGCAAAGATAAGTGTACGTCTTTCAAAATCAGGTTACTCACTTGGAGCATTGTAGAGGTGGAGAAGGGTAAACCCATTAAAAGAGAAGCCACTGAGAATGCACCAGTAGCACAGAATGTCTTGGAGCTTAGATTGTTTCTGGCCACGTTAAACTACTGTTGAAGGCTACTTCCAAATGTAGCCACATTAAGCAGTCCGATGTCCGTGCTGTTATGGAAAAATATGAAGCTGGTTTGGACAGAAAAGGAAAAGAAGGCTTTTGAGGTCGCAAAAAAGAATCCGAGTTGTTCCAGGCTCTTAGAAAATTTCAGTCCGGGATCCTCGCTGGTCTGTGAGTGAGGCCTCTCCTGTAGGTGCTGGGGCTGTCGCTGCACACACTGGTAAAGATGGGAGTTAAAACCCCAGAGCATTCACTCCAGAACGTTCTCAAAGGCTGAGAGAAACTATTCACGAATAGAAAAAGAGGCTTTGGGCACCATTTTTGGGGGTAATTAAACTCCATGAGGACCTGTTTAGACAAATGTTTGCCCTCATCACTGATCATAATCCTAGGCCCAAAGGCAGGTGTTCTCTGCTAGAGGCAGCTAAGCTTCAGAGATGGGCTGTGATCTCAGCTGCCTGCCAGCATGATGTTTATCATACACCATCAGATGCACTGTCCCATCTGCTTCCTTACACAGGGAAAAAGAGAGAAAATCCAGTCTATACAGTCTCTTACCTAAATCATCTCCCTATTACAGCTAAGGAAGTTGCTCTGGAAACAAGTAAAGACCCCACTTTAGTTAAGGTGATACACTAAAAACTTTCAGGGTGGCCAAATCACACAATCAAAGAGCAACTTGGCCCTTGCTATTTCAGGAAAGTGGAGTTATCCATGGAGAATGGTTGTTTGCCATGCTGCCTCTGAGTAATAATACCAGAAAGCTTACAGAAAAGGCTGCTAGTGGAACTACATGAGCAGTACCAAGGGGTGGTAATAATGAAAGAGGAGGTGTGGCATAGTGACTCCTTGGCAAAGGGTCCCCTGTTCTTTGCAAACATCTCTCACCTCTGACCCGACAAACTCTCTACACCAACCAGGACTTGCAGGATATTGCTCCATAAACGGTAACATATAAGGTTTCTACAGAAAGCTCATAACTTGTCAAGAGTCTTACTCATTACAAGACATATGTATGTACAGGTAATATTTAAGGAATAATGTTTTTATATTGACAGCATGCTTTATAAACTTGGAGTAAAAGTCAGTCACCAGGAGATAATATGTCTCAGTGATGGCCTGTTCAAGCAGGAAGGAGTTGTACCTGCCCTGGTTAGCCAGTGATGTCATGCAAGGCTCAATTGTCCAGTCTTGCTCCATCCTAAGACTATCCATGGAAAACCATCAGAGAGAACTGCAAACAATTGAAAATTCTTGGCGATAAAAAAAGGAACATTACAACAGGGGATCACCCAGTCTAGGAATAGAGACTGTGACGCTGGCAGACCAGGTGCCAGCTCATGTCAAGACCCCTAGGCCTCAACTGAACCCTGACAAAGACATAGCTGGAACCAGTTTGGCTCACCTGGGTGTTAGTGTTGTTAAACTAGGTATTAGGGTTTGTGACACAGGGCCAGAAAGGGTTACACAACTAGCAGGCTAATTGACCCAAATACAACCTTTAAAGACATATTAGTGGATAATTATTGTGTTTTTTGTGTGTTTACAAATATATAGTTAGAGGTTGACAATGTAACCAAAAGGTTCCCGTCTATCGCTGTATTCTGTTAATTCAGAGATCCAAAGGAAATGTTAACATTTAGATGAACTGTGAATGTAGTAATATCATCGTCCTTATTTCTCTCTGAAGTTTGTAGTAAACTACCTATAAATGGCTGAAGATGGGCAGTTGCCTTATGTTAAACCATGTAGCTAATTATCAGTGATGCTTAGGAAATAGGAGGTCTACTTCAAAGCTAGGATAATTGCCTATTGTTCCCCCAAGGACTGCACGCTGTCAAGAGGCTGCTAGAAAACTATAAAAAGAACTCTAGGGCCCTGATCCTCTCATCTCAGATCTGCTTAAGCTTCATCAGGGGAAGTTTGAGTGACAAGAAAGAGGTCTCCAGTCCCATCTGAATCACCCTGATATTGGACATTGGATTGTAAGGTCTAGGTAGGAGTACGGCAGAAAGGGATCTAGGGGTTATAGTGGACCACAAGCTAAATATGAGTCAACAGTGTGATGCTGTTGCAAAAAAAGCAAACATGATTCTGGGATGTATTAACAGGTGTGTTGTGAGCAAGACACGAGAAGTCATTCTTCCGCTCTACTCTGCTCTGGTTAGGCCTCAGCTGGAGTATTGTGTCCAGTTCTGGGCGCCGCATTTTAAAAAAGATGTGGAGAAATTGGAAAGGGTCCAAAGAAGAGCAACAAGAATGATTAAAGGTCTTGAGAACATGACCTATGAAGGAAGGCTGAAAGAATTGGGTTTGTTTAGTTTGGAAAAGAGAAGACTGAGAGGGGACATGATAGCAGTTTACAGGTATCTAAAAGGGTGTCATAAGGAGGAGGAAGAGAACTTGTTCACCTTAGCCTCTAAGGATAGAACCAGAAACAATGGGTTTAAACTGCAGCAAGGGAGGTCTAGGTTGGACATTAGGAAAAAGTAACTAACTGTCAGGGTGGTTAAACACTGGAACAAATTGCCTAGGGAGGTTGTGGAATCTCCGTCTCTGGAGATATTTAAGAGTAGGTTAGATAAATGTCTATCAGGGATGGTCTAGACAGTATTTGGTCCTGCCATGCGGGCAGGGGACTGGACTCGATGACCTCTCGAGGTCCCTTCCAGTCCTATAATCTATGAATCTATGAATCTATGTAACCTATGGACTAATTCTGAAAGTACTTTTTTCAGCTATAAAGCTCACCATCTCTACTATGAAACCGATCTAAGAACTCTATTCATATCTGTATGTATAATGATCTCTACCCAATACTCTCTCTTTTCTTTTTAAATAAATTTTAGTTTCGTTAATAAGAATTGGCTGTAAGTGTGGATTTGGGTAAGATCTGAAATATTCATTAACTTGGTGGGTAATGTGTCCAATCCTTTGGGATTGGTACAACTTTTTATATGCTGAACAAGATTTTCAGTAATCCTCATCATATTTGACTTGGCTGTCTGGGTGGGAGCTCAAGATCGGGTTGCTATAAGGGAACTGTATTTCTGGCTTCTGGCTAAGCAGTAAGGTATTGGGGAAGCTGTTTTGTTGCTGGCTTGGTGAATCTAAGTATTAGAATAACTGCCAGTTTTGGGGATTGTCTGCCCCATTCTTTGCAGTTTGCCCCAACTGAGCAGCTGCTGCATGGCCCCCCTGGGACCTCGCTCACATAGTTCTAAAAATGTGCTTCGTGTTTAGACTTTATGGAATGCTTGTAAGTTGCTGTGTGTGTTAACCTCACTTATAGCTATAGCCCATGTTGTAAGGTACTAGTTAAGTGTTTGCTCTGTAACTGTAAATCTCCAGTCAGGAGAGAAGCATTATTGAGTGCGAACTACTCATTTGTCTCAGGAAGTGTCATGTCCTACCCAACAGAAGAAGGCCCATCGACACCAGACAAACCATTGTGGAACATCAGAGGACAAAAGACTTTGTTGATTGCTCCCCTGTCTTCCATGGAGAGGAGACTGAATTCCTTGCAACCGCTGAACTTGCACCTTGCAGCAGAAGGGAGAAGGAATAAAAGGTCTTAACAAGGAGAAACTGGATCTGTAATGCTATTTGCACTCTGAGGACAGGGATTAATTAAGAAAAAGCAAAAAATCCCCAGTGCTTGGCCTGGGCTAGCCCTAAAGGACATATAGATCTGACTTATTATAGAAGTTTGTATTATTTCTTGAGACTTAAGAGTGGAAGCATTTGTGTATATATGTTTGCTTGCTTTAAGCTTATTTCCTTTTCCTAGTTAATACATCTTTAGAGAGTTTATTATGAGATTGGCTACAAGTGTTCTCTGTGGTGTGAGATCTAAGGTGCAATGGACATGGGGTAAGTGACTGGTCCTTTGGGACTGGAAGTAACCTGAATATTGCTGTGATCGTTGGTGTAAAGGACTATCTATCGCAAATGTAAGCTTACCGGCACGGCACATACCCAAGGGGACTGTCTGTGATTCCATGTTAAAGCTATTATAGTGCTTGAGGAGTTCACACTTGATGATAATTGGTCGGTGAAATCTAAATATAGAAGTCACCACCCAGTTGGGGTTTGTATCCTAGAGGTGGTACTCAGGCTCTCGAACCACTGCAGAGACAAAAGACTGTTTGCAGTATAGCAGAGGGGAGAGGCACTCGGTATCCTTGAACTGAGGAGACATCCTGAGCATCTGGGGTGCACCTCATGTTAACCTGCAAGGTGACGTCAGGACTGGCACACCCAAGAGGAGAGTGCTTGGGTGGCTGACAGGCTGGTCGTGTTAGGGAGCTGACCTCCAGTTACCAAGACTCCCTCATGCTAGAAGCAGGGGTAACGAGTTGACTCAGTCCGGGATACTCCAGGAACCAGCCCAGCGGTGTAGTCAGTAGGATCTGTACCCCGCTTGCTAGCGAACCACAGCCCATGCGCACAGTGCTTGTAAACCAGTGACCGAGAGCCTAGAGAGTGTGAAGGTTGGAAAGAAGGGAAGAACGGGTTACTCTTTGTTGTCTGAGTGTTTGTTTCAGGCAAGAGAATAGAGTGGCAGAAAAGGCTGGATGAGCAGAGAAATACATGCTAATCACACCAAGAAACAGTAGGAGGAGCTGTGTGCTTAGTGCTGCCTATTTGCTGCAGGAAAATTATGGATGGGTTATAGGGTCACCAGACAGCAAATGTGAAAAATCGGGACAGGGGGTGGGGGATAATAGAAGCCTATATAAGAAAAAGACCCAAAGATTGGGACTGTCCCTATAAAATAGGGACATCTGGTCACCCTAATAAGTTAAGAAAGACCTTCCTCGTGGAATATGCCAAGCAGCATGAAGGGCAGCCGAGTGCCAAGTGAGCCTGAAGACTCAGGAAACCCACATGGTGCCACCACCACCACCAGTTTGACAGCCATGGACCTGGACAAGGCCAGGGCAGAGCTCTGTAAAATGGACCTAGCAGAAAAAGAGAAGGAGGGAGAGCACCACCAGAGAACAGCAGAAATGCCAGTCAAAGAGAATGAAGCAGCACATCAGAGACAGCTGGAGCTGGAAGAAGCCGCACACCAGCAATCCATGGAGTTGGAAGAGCAAAAGTGTGAACCAAAAGGTCATGAGCAAGATGCTTTAGAGGTATTTACCGAACCCCCAGATAGCAGGCAATTCCCCAAAAGGGGCACCAGCTGGGACAGACTGGGCCTTACTCTCGAATACAATCCATCTCTCTCTCTCCACTCTTGAAAGAATATGTGAACTGCACACGATTCCAGAGGAAAAGAGCATACCCACGCTGATCTCCAAGCTGACTGGTAAAGCATTGCAAGTGTTTAATGAGATGGACAAGGGGGAGGCACTGAAACGATGAGTTGAAACAAGCTGTGTTTCAAAGGTTTCAGATCACCCCAGAGGTGTATTGTTTAAGGTTCAGAACTCTCAAAAGCATGACAAGGAGTGTCAGAGATAACGCGTGATTAATGAAAAGTAGGCAAAGGGAAGAGGGGTAGAAGATTCTGACCAGTTATTTGACCTCTTTCTACAGGAACATTTCCTGAGTAGATGTAATGAAGGAGTCAGAGCGGCGATCTTTGGTAAAATCCCTGCCACTGTATGGGATACAGCTGATATCAAGACTCCTACATACAGGCCAGACTGTTCAGTGAGCATAGACCCCAGTAGGAGGGGCAGAAGCCCAGTATAAAAGAGGGACCCTGTCTTATGTCTGGGAAAAGGGAGGGTGTGGTGGTGAGTCCACGCCCCCCACCACCACAGAACTGATCACAGAACTGAATTTGATCAGTAGTCAAAATTACAGGCCTCTAGCACAGCAGGACGGCCCAAAAAGTGCTACTCATCTGACTCCACTGAGCACATGAAAAGAGATTATCCTAAGCAAGGGGAATCCAGGGTCAGCGCAACCCATTAGGCGACGTAGGCAGTCGCCTAGGGCGGTACAATTTGGGGGGTGGCAACCACGGTGGTATTTCGGCGGCGGGACCTTCCACCGCCTCTGTGGGGGGCGGCATTTCGGGGCGGGACCTTCCGCCGCCTAGGGGGGCAGAAAAGCTGGTGGCGCTCCTGGGGGAATCCAAATATAAACCCTGTTCAGCCCATGGCGATGGCTTCTTTGGAACGAGGGGACCCGAGTGAATGCTGTAAGGTCTGACCTATTGGCGGTTGATAAAGAGTTTATTCAAGATGCCAAGGTGAATGCGAAGGTCTGCCAAGGTCAGAGGGTCACTTACACCAAAATTTCTCTGGTCAGAAGAGACCTGATTGCGGAATCTGATCTACTCCCCGAGGAAAATATAAAACTCTGTTCGCACTGTACCCTTAGCACACATAACGTTGGAGTGGGAAGGTTTAAAAGGTACTTTAATGGCCTCTATACTGGATAGACAAGGTGGGTGAGGTAATGTCTTTTATTGGACCAATGTCTGTAGATGAAATAGACAAGCTTTCGAGCTGCACTGAGCTCTTCTGCAGGGCTGGGAAAGGTGCTGAGGGTGTCTCTGCTGTACAGTAGATTTATGAACATTGACTTAATAAAGTTTTGACATTTTACTATGCAGAAAAAATGCTGCTTTTGATCATCTTAATTTAAATGAAACAAGCACGGAAAGTTTTCCTTTATTCATTTATGTTGTAGTATAAATTTAACACAGTACTGTACTGCATTTGCTGTTTTTGTCTCTGCTGCTGCCGGATGGCAGACTTCTGGTTCCAAATGAGGTGTGTGGTTTACTGATCATTTCGTAACTCTGGTGTTCATCACTCTCAGGTTCTACTGTATATGTGTTCACACCCGAAGCAGGCTCAGCCAAAGAAGCTGATTTCTCAACTTCCTGCTCTGCAGACGAGCCGCTCCTGCCTACTGCTAATGGTGCAGAGCTCTCAGCTCCCTGTGTCTGGGGACTTAGGGTACATCTTCACTACCCGCTGTATCGGCGGGTAGCAATCGATTTATCCGGGATCGATATATCGGGTCTCGTTAAAACGCGATATATCGATCCCCGAACGCGCTCACCGTCGACTCTGGAACTCCACCAGAGCGAGCGGCGGTAGCGCAGTCGACGGGGGAGCCGCGGCCATTGATCCCACGCCGTCTGGACCCCAGGTAATTCGATCCAAGTTATTTTGACTTCAGCTACGCTATTCGCGTAGCTGAAGTTGCGTATCTTGAATCGATCCCGCCCCCCTCAGTGTAGATCAGCCCTAAGGGTCTGTCTACACTGGCAGATTTACAGCACCAGCCGTTACAGCGCCACTCAGAGAGCGCTGAAGGGAAACCGCTGTTGTTTGTTCACACTGTCAGCTGCCCGCACAATAGCGTGTTCACACTTGCGGCACTTGCAGCGGTATTCAAAGCGGTGCACTCTGGGTAGCTATCCCACAGAGCATCTCTTCCTCTAGTGCCGCTAAGAGTTGTGGGAAGGCGGAGGGGGTTACGGGGCCTCCTGGGTCCTGTCCCAATGCCCCGTGATGCATTGCTTCGCATCCCAGCAATCCCTGTGCTTCCGTCTGTATTTGGCGCCATCTTTCAGCAGTTTGTGTATTGCCCACTCTGCCTCTTCAGTCTGCAGGAAAGGATCCTGAACGGTGAACTGTTTCCCTGTGACCATGACCTGATCTCAGAGGGGCAAGGTCAGTTTATATTGTATGTGCACGATTGTGTTTAGCAATATAAGCTGGCTGAAATGCAAGCAGGAGGACATACAATTGCAGCATTTAGGCTTGGCAATAGGCCAAACCCTAAGCAAAGCCTGGCTAGGCACTGTGTCCAAGTGCTTGACATGCGGTCAAAAGATTTGGTAACGTATAGCTTGTGACACACACGTACATCCACCACAGAAACTTAAAGTAGTGAATTTCTAGGGGATTTTGGGATATATGTAACCACGGAGAAACCACACTGATGTGCCAAAACTACTTGCCAGTTAGGTATTAACTCTTGGAAGTTTAACTGTGGCTGGGCAGGGGCTGAAATGTTAACAGATGTGGGCATGTACATGTAGGGGGGGAACAGGAAAAAGGCTCATAAAAGATGATCAGTTGGGACAGCAGGTATGACCAAATGGTGGAACACTGAGTACGAACAAGCCCTCTTGTGGTGATCTCCAGTTGCTTTTTCTTCTATCTGTGGTGTTATCAGTCTCCGTAAGGTTGTATGTCAGTCAATAGTGGGAGCTTGCTTTATTCTGTACCTCCCTATGGCTGTAAGTATGCACACTACATGGCTCAGACACTCGGTACCCAACTTCTGGCCTTGTCATCACTGATGATGGGTTCAGGAAAGAGCCACCAGAATGAGTCCAGGTCTGGGCAACATGCCCTCTAGTGAGGGAATGTAATCTAGTCCGTGTCCCTAACAGGTTCAGAGATGACTGGGACGCAGTCTATAAGCACCTCCAGGGGGAAGAGATTTCTGAGAGCAGAGGGTGCTTCAGTCTACCAGCCAAAGACAGAGCAAGAACCACTGTGTTTCCTGTTCTATTGATTATATATTAATTATATTGATTGCTGAAGAATTCCCGGTCAACACTCTGGGGTTAGACAGGTTCTTGTCCCCAGATCAGGCCCAGCTTTATTCCAATTACTGATCAGTTGGGAACCCCGTTGTGCATAATTGCAACACTCACACTGAGGAAATCACACTATATTTATGAACACAGTTAGCAAAGTCACAAACACTCAATCCCAGCAAGGTCGCTAGAGCTCATACAGAACATACATAGTGCACTCACACTAGCTCCTGAAAAACAACCTAAAATGTTAGGCATTACAGAATGTGGAGCCCCACACCCAGCTAGATTGCATGAATGCTCCCAGAGCCACTCACGAATCACACAGAGAAAGGCACCAGCCAAATACCCCCAGCTCCCAGCCTTGTACCTCAGGAATATACCATCTTGCAATGCTCAAGACCCTTTCTTGAGCCATGCAAGTTTATTAATTTGTTTACCACTTCGCAGCCCTGAGCGCCTGTGCAGTGTTTAATAGGTTCCTGTGCAGCCGCGCAGCTTAGAGGGAATTTAGGTGAGGACAGCGCCTGGAGGGGTTTACTGTTTGTCGCTAGCAGAGCACTGAGAGACACAGCCCAGGCTGGAGAGATAAGGGGGCACAGTTGTCCCATGGTCCCGGGGATCCCCTCACACACACCTGCTCACACATGCACCATCTGTCTGTCTAGCAAGGTTCTTCCTTGGCCCCATCACTGTTGTATCCGAGTGACTCTGAGAATTGGAATGCAGAAATAACAACAATCACTCTCTAATTTTCTTCTTTTCCACCCTGTAGGAGAAAGAGCCTATTCCATGTAATGTGTGCATGCTGTGAGCACATGGATGCATAAAAAATTGGAATTGGAAAATGATGAGGGTGTAACCGTGTCTTTGTGGGTCACAACTGAGAATACCAAATTCAGGACAAACTGCTGAGAAATAGGGTGGACTCACCCCAAAACTGGAGGTTATTCTACCATGAGAGAAACCAAACCAGCAACAAAAGTAAACAACTGTTTCACCACACTGGCTAACAAGAAGTCATAAAAGCAGTTTCCTTAGGCATTCCAGTCCTTATATTACCACCAAGAACACTAGACCAAGGGCTTGTCTACACCACGCAGCTTTTGGCCACAAAGCTGTGTTGACACAGTCATGTCGCTAAAAGTCAGCGTGTGTAAACGCTCTTTGTCGGTACTTTGTCAGCACTTTTGCCAACAAAATACTTCCAGCCCCAGGAGCGGTGTTAGCTTTGTTGGCAGGAGAGCACCACATTCACACTGCCACTTGCGTCAGCAAAACTTTTGTCTTTCACGGGGGGGGGGGGGGGGGGGAGGGATAAGTACCCATGAAAGACCAAAGTTTTGTCTACAACTTCACAGTGTAGACAAACCCTTAGAGATGAGTGGTTCTTTAAAACTAATCTCCTCATATAAAAGGTTCTTCTGATCCCAAAGGACCAGCCACACACCCAGGTCAATATATAACTCAGATCTTACCCAAAAATCACACTGTTGACAATACTTTGGTATCTAAAATCGAAAGGTTTATTTATAGAAAGAAAGAAAGAAAGAAAGGTGACTGTTAAAATTGGTTAAAGGAATCAAATACATACAATAATTGCAAAGTTCTTGGTTCAGGCTTGTAGCAGTGATGGCATAAACGGCTGGCTTAAGTCAAGTCTCTGGCTGCTTCCAAATCATTGGAAGGACCTCAGGCCCTTGGTTAGAATGCTCCTATTAATATAAGTCCATAGTCCAGAGGTTTGAGCAGGAAAGAGGCAAAATGGAGATGTTTCCAGGGCCTTTTATAGCTGCTACCACGTGTGGAGGGAAACCCATTGTTTCAAACAAATTCTCGGCACAACTAATGGAAAATTACAGGTAAAAGATGGGAGTTTGGAGTCACATGGGCAAGTCACCTGTCCATGCCGGATTTTGCTTAGTTGTAGCCGGAAGTCATTACCTATACTTCAGATGGAATGTTCACAGAAAAGTCCATTCAGTTTAGATGGGTGTCTCCCATGGTCCATTGTGAGTTAAGTGTCCTTTTGATGGGCCATTCAATTTGAACAGTCCCTCCAAGATGTGCTGGCTAAGTACCTTGTGGGCATTACCCCAAGTGCAAACATTTGAAATCCAGGTATAGAGCCAATACTCATAACTTCCATCACAAAAATGATACATGCATACAGATAGCATAATCATAACCAGCAAATCATAACCTTTTCATAGACATCTTACATGCCACATTTTGTACAAGATTTTTTGCAAATATATAACAGTGGTTGCAACAATGCTCTATATGGTCATATTTTAACCAGATAACATCACAGGGGGGCATTGAACAGCTTCCAGATGAGGAGAGATTAAAAAGACTGGGCCCCTTCAGCTTGGAAAAGAGACAAAGATGGGGACAGGATAGAGTCTATAAAATCATGACTGGTGTGGAGAAAATAAACAGGGAATTTGTTATTTACACCTTCTCATAACACCAGCAGAGGTCACCAAATGAAATTAATAGGCATCAGGTTTAAAAGAAACAAACGGAAGTATTTCTTCACACAACGCACAGTCTATCTGGGGAACTCTTTGCCAGAGGATGTTGTGAAGGCCAAGACTATAACAGGGTTCAAAAAAGAACTAGATACTTTCATAGAACATAGAATGATAGGACTGGAAGGGACCTCGAGAAGTCATCTAGTCCAGTCCTCTGCACTCATGACAGGACTGAGTATTATCTAGACTATTCCTGACAGGTGTTTGTCTAACCTGTTCTTAAAAATCTCCAATGATGGAGATTCCACAACCTCCCTAGGCAATTTATTCCAGAGCTTAACCACCCTGAAAGTTAGGAAGTTTTCCCTAATGTCCAACCTAAACCTCCCTTGCTGCAATTTAAGCCCATTGCTTTTTGTCCTATCCTCAGCAGTTAAAAAGAACAATTTTTCTCATCCTCTTTGTAACCACCTTTTATATACTTGAAAACTGTTATCATGTCCCCTCTCAGTCTTCTCTTTTCCAGACTAAACAAACCCATTTTTTTCAATCTTTCCTCATAGGTCATATTTTCTAGATCTTAAATCATTTTTGTTGCTCTTCTCTGGACTTTCTCCAATTTGTCCACATCTTTCCTGAAAAGTGGCACCCAGAACTGGACACAATCGTTCAGTTGAGGCCTAATCAGCGTGGAGTAGAGCAGAAGAATTACTTCTCATGTTTTGCTTACAACACTCCAAGAGCTAGAATCCAAGAGCTTTTCTATGCCCATGTGCTGAGAGCTTGTGTTTGGGACAAAGGATGTACAACTACATGGCAAAGGATATAAAAGGCAGCTGCATCTTCTCCATTTTGTCTTCAGTCCTGCTTCTCACCTGTGGAGTAACGTCTCTACAAACTGAAGCTTTGAAGACAGGACTGATAGACCCATCTAAGCTTTGGATGTGTTCCAGAGGAACTTTCAAGCCAGCAAACTCACCAGCATTGCTAAGAACCTGATGTATGGACTCTGAAGTCATATGGATATATCTGACTGCTTTAACATTTAACAACTCTCTTCTCATTTTTTTCTTTTCTAATAAACCTTTAGTTTTAGATACTAAAGGACTGGCTGGCAGTGTGGTATCTTGGGTAATATCCAAATTAATATTGATCTAGTAATGTGCTTGGCCTTTTGGGGTCAGAAGAACATTTTGTATAGTGAGCACAGTTTTAAATAACTTCTCACTTTACTGTACCTATTTGCTGATTGGGAGCCAGAGAACTGGAATGCAGCAAAGGGGACTGTGTCATTTCTTTTTTTTTTTTTTTTTTTTCAGCTTCTCGATAACCAGTGGGGGGGATCCGGAGCACAGTTTGTCACTGGTTGGTGAATCTAACTGCCGTGTTAACCACCAGTTTGGGGAGAATCTGCTCTCCTTTTTGCAGCTTGCCCTGACCTTGGCATTTTCAGTGTGGGCTACTCTAGGCATCTCGGGTCACACTGCATAAATAAATGTGGACTCTGTGTCTGTGCACATGCGAGCACATGTGTACACTGTGCACACATGTATTATAGAGCAGGGACCATCTTTTTGTTCTGTGTTCTTACAGCACCTGTCACAATGGGGTCCTGGTCAAAGACCGAGCCTCCAAGGGGCCACCATAATACACCTAATAAATAATAATTGTGTGTGTGTGTATGCTGTGGGGGGGGGGGGGAGAGGGAGGGTACTTGTGTGCAGTATGTGTTTGGTATAGTGTGTGTGTGTGCACCATGTGAATCTGTACACTGTGCGCATGAATGTGGAGTCTGTGTGCACATGTGTGTAGAATTTCCTGGGGGGAAGCTGAGTCTCAGAAGGAGCTGCGCTTCAGAGCTGCCAGCTAAGCTCTCACAATTTTATCACATATCTTATGATGTTGGTGTGTCCTTCTTAACCACACACACCCCAGCTGGACTCGTGCAGGAGAAACTCAAATGGCATTTTTAAAAATGTCCATTTCCAGCCTTGGTGGTTGCAGAGAAAAGCTGGGCAAGGTGCCCAAGTGCAGCCCAGTGGCTCAGAGACCCCCAGGGGAGGAACCAGCGCCCAGCGAGCAATTCATTTTAAAACTATCTGGTGATTCTGGGGGTCTGGCTGCTGGTTTCTGATAGTTGGAGGCTGGCAATGCAGGAGTGGCAGGGAGCTCTGTGCGCAGTGGGCCCTGGGGGTCTCCTCTGTGTTGTGGGGCCCGATTCCATAGTCCAGCTCCTGTGAAAGTCCAACCTCTGGCACTGCCACCCCCATCACGGTCAGCAGTTCCATTGTCACTGGAACAGAACTGATGCTGCTTTCGGGTAGCAGGGCCTGTCCCACGCAGAACACTGAATATTAACACAGAGGCCTTGAACTAGGCCCTAGACCACTTGGGGTATGTGCAGGCGGGAGGGGAACAGCATCTGGTGCTGCTGAGCAGAGGAGCTGCTGCATCCTAGGGTGTGCATATTGATAACTGTGTTAAATTGACAAGCTATCAATTTAAATTCACTGGCCTTTTGCTGGTCCTGCTTGCAGGTATGGGGTACTCTAGGGAAGGATGTGACCTGGTCTCCTAACTGCACAGCAGTCAGTCTGCCCCCAGCCAGACTGGAGCAAAGGAGGATTAGTTGTGCCTCCCTGCGTTAGGGAGCAGCCTGCTTTGTCTCTCTCTGGTTTGGGATTCTTTTGTGTCTATGAAATAAAGTTGTGTTACAGCACAGCCTTCCTGACAGACAGTACTTTATGTTTTTGTCTCACTTCTGTGTGTGTGTGTGCACGTATGTGTGCCGTGAACATAGCAGGGCATGGATAATAATTAGAGCAAGGAGAGAGGGAAAATATGGGGGCTGAGAGCACCCCTCTCCCGGAAGACAGGTGGGGATCCGTGGGGAAGAGGGCACAGCCAACCCATAGCACCCTCTTCTGTGCAAACATGGCGCCGCTGGCCCTCCCTGCCTCAGCTTCCTTCCCCGAGGTGGGTCTCCTTGGCTCTCCACACACAAATCAGTGGTGGCAGCCATGGCTCAGCCCTCTGCCAGGTTGCCAACAAACCCCTCCCGGGCAGGGCCGCTGCAAGGATATTTTGCGCCCTAGGCGAAACTTCCACCTTGTTCCCCACCCCCCAACCTCCAAAAACTAGTAAACTTAGCATTATAAACAGCCTGTCAGAACCAGAACGGGTAAGGGCTTTGTAATGTTTCTTTTTTACCTTTAAGGCATTTCAATGGTTTGCCATTGCCTCTGATGGTGTCCCATTCAAAGGCTTACTATTGTGCAAAGCTAAACAATTGAGCCTTGCATTGTGTAAGGGGACTGTTGCCCCCTTACTCACATTCAGTGGGCGTGCTTTGGTTGGCTAGCTCCCAGCACTAAACGATTGGGGAGAGGCCAATGCTCCAGGTCAGCCTAAGGCCTGGGAGAGGTGGAGTACTTGCAGCGCTGCGAGAGAGCTCTCACAGCGCTGGCGGCGCGACTACACTCGCGCTTCACAGCGCTGCCGCGGCAGCGCTGTGAATCCGCAAGTGTAGCCAAGGCCTCAGTCTCTGAGCCTGATTGACAGGGCAGGCAGCTAATCAGGGAGTCAGGAGGCCAGGGGGTCCTGTCCTCCCTGTGAGCTGGAATTGCCTGGGTCAGACAGAGTGGGGCTGAGCTAAGGAGACAGCAGGGGCCCGAGCTCAGCTAGGGAGCAGAGCCGGGCCAGATCCAGAGGGGGCAGAAAAGCAGGTCAGAGTTGGGAGCAGAGCCGGACACAGCCCAGGGAGAGCAGATCCTATGCTGGGAGCAGAGCTGCAGCCACAGAGCCAGGTGTGGTGAGCAAGTGGGGCCAGCCAAGGGGGGACCTTGGGCAAAGGGCCCAGCGCAGAAAGACACCCCCAGACAAGGGTCCTTGCAGGCCAGACTGGGAGGAGGATCTTAACCCAATGGGGAGGGCTAACGCTGGGAAGAAGGGTCCCACCACCCAAAGCCCGGAGGTGTGTGGCCACCACCATTGCAAGTGTCCAACCCCCAGCATCCCTACAGCACAGCCAGGGCCTGAGAAGGAGACCTGGGACCTACAAGGAACAGACTGTGAAGTTCCTTGATGTCCAGAGACACTGGTTGTGATGTTCCCTGCCACAGAGCGGGGTGATGTGTTTTCCTTTAACCTTTCCCATTTTTCCTTATTCTTTTTTTAAATTAATTGTTAATTAAACAACTTGAATTTGCTTTAAATTGTATGAAATGATCACTGAGTCACGGAGGTGCCCAGTGCAGAGAGAGTACCCTGGGTTGGGGACACCCTAGCCCCTGTTCCAGGTGACCACAGCAGGGCTGGGGGTTGAGCCCTCCAGGAATCCTGGGCCCAGCCTTGTTGGGGTTACGAGGACTCTGCCAGACAGGAGAGTGGAAGGGGAGTCCTCGAGGGCAGGGAGGTCTCTGGGTAAAGGAAGTGGGAGCGAGGACTCGGATCCTTTCGCTAGCCCACTTCACCGGGGTAGTGCAGAAGCCAGGAAAGTTCCCCACAATAGCGGGACCATTCCCCCGCTTACAATTGCATCGCCAGCCAGGTTAGGCAGGGTGACAAATCCCCCTTGCCCCAAAGGGCCATTATCCCCTGGTGACTAATTTTACTCCAAGTCTATAAAGCAGACTTTTAAGGTAAATACATTATTCCTACAATATTACCCATGCACACATCTCACAAAGATTCTCACCCTTGACAAGTTACCAGCCTTGTGTAGATCCCTTCCACGTTCCTCTTTGTGGGGAAGTGCCCTGTAAGACACGTGTGGGGTGCAGTGAGTTTATCAGGCCTGCGGTGACAGCTGTTTGTGAAGATCAGGGGGCCCTTTGCCAAGGGGTGCTGGTGTCACAGTGAGCTTGGGGTGGCTGACAGTATGGGGCAGGGCACTGAGGCTGGTGGGGCAAGAAACACTCACTGGCTGGGGGGCAGGCAATGCCGGGATGGGGCAGGGGCAGGTACCTGTCAGTCTCCAGCGCTCGGGCCGCACCAGCAGCCTCTTCACCTCAGAGTCTCCCCCGCTTGTCCGGGGGGCCGCTCCTCCTCTCAGGCTCCCTGGCTGGGGGTGCCACGGCCGCCCAGGAGGACGCAGGCTGGGGGTGCCACCGCGGAGGAGACGCAAGGGGTTGGGCTCGGCTGGGGCCCTGCACCTGCCAGCCGAGAACAGCAGGAACCGGGCGCTGCACCGGGGGAGGTGGGTGGCCCAAGCCCAGGGCGGTGGCAGCCTCCACAGCAGCAGGGGCAGGCATGGAGCGTAGCCCGTCATGGGGCAGGAGAGGCCGCGCTGCTCCTGCTGTTTCCCACCTACAGCCGTCCTTCTCCTATGCCCGGGAGCTGCAGAACCCGAGTGCGGCGAGGCGGGAGCTGGGGGCTGCACGGGGGCCACCACCCGCATGCAGCAGCTACTCCCCACTAGCGGCGCTGCCCCCCCTGCGCTGCACCAGCTCCTCCATGGCTGGGGCTCGCCGCCCCCGCAAGCCGACGCTCTGGCTCTCCGGCTCCTCCCTGCCAAGCCAGGGCACCGCTTTTTGGCGCCCCCAACCACTTGGCACTCTAGGTGACCACCTAGTTCGCCTAGTGGTGGCACCAGCCCTGCTCCGGGGGTAACCAAAGTCCAACTAAGCTTCTCAACAAACAAAAAGGTTCTTCTGCCCGTCAGGGCTTCTCTTCAGCTCACTCACAGGGGCCTGTTCCCTGGGCTACTTTGGAGTCTTTCCCTGCTTTGGCCCCATGCTGGTTCCCCGGTAGGGTGACCAGACGTCCTGATTTTATCGGAACTGTCCCGATATTTACTTCTTTGTCTCGTCTTTGACCGAACATCGGGACACTGGACAAAAAAGCAATTTTGCCCTCCGCTCCAGCCCCCCCCCGACTCCGCCCCCTCCTTCCCCCATTGGATCCCTCCATGGAGGGAGGAGGTTAGGAGGAGGGAGGAGGGTCGGGCAACTAGGAGCATGGGAGGGGAAGGGAAAGTTGCCGCAGCTGCCGGGGGCTAGCTGGGCATGGCCCGGGCTGCGTGCAGGCAGCAGCCGGGGCTGGCTCTGGCCCGGGTAGGCAGCGGGGGCCGCCGGAGACACGCCGCGAAGAGGGGCTGCGGGGGCGAGACTTGTCCCAGGCAGGGAGGCCGGCGGACAGGGGCGAGGGGCCAGCCGGGGTCCCCATAAATGTCCCCGCCGCTGCCAGGGAGCCCCGCGTCTCTCTTGCTTGGCTGCGCTCCAGCGGCTCGCCCTGCCGGGAAGGAGCCGCTGGAGCGCAGCCGAGCGGGAGAGGCGCAGGGCTCCCTGCCGGCGGTGGGATGCGCCGCATGTGCCCACGGCGGGCTGGGGGGTGGGAGGCTCTGCGGGGCTGGGAAAAGCCCTGGCTCCTGCCCGTTGCCCAGCCTGGAGCCCCGGGGAGCCCCTCAGGAGACCGGCCGCTGCTGTGGCTCGGCTGTGCCAGCCCTGGCCCCCTGCACGCCCGCGCCGCGCTGCCCCCGGGGTCCCCGGCTCACATGCACTGCCGCTGCCCCGCGGCCAGCCCCGGACTTTGCTTCACAGCGCTTCTTATCGGTGTCCCCCCCATGCCCTCTTTATCCCCAGCCCCCTCTGCATCGTGGCCAGCTTTTGCCCTGGGGTGGGCAGCACGTGCGCCCGGCGCCCGGCGCGGCTGGGGCCTGCTAATGCCCCCCGCCCCTGTGAAACTGCTTTTTTTTTTTGCTCCACCGCCATTTTTTTTGCTCCGCCCCCCCCACCTCCCCCGCGTCCCGATATTTCATCCCTGTGATCTGGTCACCCTATTCCCCGGAAGCACCTGGCTTCCTGCAGGCCCTAGCTTTCACAGGAGCCAACCAGCCTGCCTGGGATTCCACACTCAGGACCCTGTGCCACAGATCCACAGGATCTGTGTTACGTCCCAGCTTTTAAACAGTTCCTTGGAGGAACCCTTCAGTGGGCCAGACTCCTGAGGGGTCCTGCTCTTCCTTCAGGTTAGCCCACGTGGCCTCCCCGCCTCCAAGACTGAGCCCCTGGGCTCCAGCCCTCCTGCTGCACCCCGTGAGCTCCGCCCGGCGTATCCAGCTGAGAAAGACGCCTGGCCAGAGACTTGCCAACTCCGCAGGGCCCAGCACACCCTGGCAAGGATGTGCAGCAACACCAGGTGACATTTTCAAACTGAGTCAGGTTTATTAGTCGGCTGAAACCAGGCCGGGAAGTCCCCAGGTTAGCGCAGAGAAGCAAAGGCTAAGACACCGTCCATCCTGGCCAAGCCAGCGCGCCACCCAGCCGAACAGCCGTGGACTCCACTTTTGGTCCTCTCCCCCTGGCAGTCCCTGGTGAGAACTTGGTGTCTCTCCCAAAGCCAGATCTTGTCCCCCGCTGCAGATCCCTGCTGAGTTCACATGTTCTGCCCACAAGCTGCTAATGGGTAGGTGTCAATTGTTGGGGCTCCCTTTGACTTTCCAGACCCTCCATTGACATGGGCTGGCCTGAAAGGACCCCTTCACTCCACCCCAGACCGTCACATGACCTAACACCTCATGGCTCCGCTCTGCCCCAAGAGCAGCCTTTTAACCCTTTTGCACCCACTGGGTAGCAACATAAAGTGCAGAGGGAAACTGAGGCACACACAGGCATAAAAATATTCCAGACAATTCTGACTTTGCCACCCCCTGTGATGGGGGGTTGTTGGAAGGGCCCTTCCCAGGAGGAGGGCACTCTCTGTGAGTGTGGGGGTGCGTGGAAGAGCCCCTCCGTGAGGGAGAAGGGGAAGCAACCCAAAGGGGAATGAGAATCCCCAGCAGTGGATCCTCTGGGTCGCTTCAGTACAGGGCACCCTCCTGCCTGCCCCTTGGTGCACATCAGTGCCGCAAACTTCCCTGCACTCGGACTGTGGAGCCCATGCCTCAGCCAAAGGCTGGTCCCTGGCACCCCCCAGCCTGGCGCATAGCAATTGGGCACAACGATGCCCTGCTCTCAAATCAAACCGATAGGTGCTCCACGGCTCTGAAGGCCTCTTTCCAGCCAGAAATCGACCCCTGCCCCAGTGTGGGGCTGGATCAAGCCCAAGGCGACAGGGGGCTGGAGGCCTACAAGGTCCCCACCCCCACTCCCATCCTCCAGTCTCACACTGTAAAACAAAATATCCTCCCTCTGGGCACACCCCCAATGGCTGACTTGCTTAGCCAGTCCGGCTGCTCCAGCGGATGCTGCCTGAGTCCTGCAAACCAGGCCCCTTACAGGGCCCAAGTTGGGGAGCCAGCCAGCCCCACAAGGCACTTGGGAAAATCTTGGCCCAAGGCCAGGAAGTGCAGGCAGGTCAGAGCTAAGGGGATTCGAATGGAAATATGCCTGTAGACCTCTCCCCTTCCCCTCCCTCCCCCCATATGGACACCAGGGCTGCTGGCTGCCATGTAGAAGAACACAGGAGGAGCCCTTTGTCTGTGTCTTCACAGCAGCGACCGCCCTGAAAGTGGGACATCCTGGGGCTGCAGGTCTCTGCATCATCCCCACCCACCCCCCTTAGCTCCCTGCAGGGGCTGCCCTCCCCCTGCCCTGAACCACCAGGGAATTTGCTCTACTAAGCTGGCCTTTGGGGCAGGACATGGCGGGTAGGAGAGACAGAGAGGAAGGATGGCCTGCTCTGTGCACCAGGGATGCCAGCCCTGCCCTGCCCCAGAGGGGCCTGGATCCCTGGGTGATGGGGCCAAACCATCAGATTCCTGGGTCCCTTTCCTCAGGATCCATGCTGGGCTGACGTTATTCACCCAACACAGCCTGGGGGGAGAGGGGGGTTGGCACATCTGTGTGCCACGGCCCTTCCCTTGCACTGTGACAGCTGCTGGGATCTCACAAGAGTTTGTGTTGGTGTCACAGCAGCTGAACTGTATCCCACGGAGCTGGGGACAGGGTGTGTGTGTGTGTGTGTGTGTCCCTAAGTGGTGCCGCTCCAGCCCCCTCTGTTAACCCAAAAGCCTAGAGGCATTTAGGTTCAGCTCCTCAATGCGATTCAGGTGCCTAGCTCCTGTTGAAGCCAATGGAAGTGAGCCCTGATCTACACTACTAAGCTGGGGCCTAGTCACTTGCCCTCAGAGCAGTGGAAACAGGTTCCCTCCCGCTTAGATCCTCCCTCCCAACTGCTCACCCCTCCCTCTCCCACCTGGCTCCATGCTGCGGCTTCCCCTCCCTGCAGTCATGAGCCTGGCTGGGCCCCTCCAGGACCAGAATGCACCTGTCCTCAGGAAGGCAACTCCTACAGGTGCTAGGAAACATTGGGGAGACACAGCGGTGTATTATCGCCTAGGCCAAGGCCTAGGGTGGCAAATTTGCGGGGGCGGCAAATTTGCTCACTCCCCCCCAACTCCGCCCCTTCCCCAAATCCCCGGCCCGCCTCCCCCCCGGGCACGCCATGCTTCCCTCCTTCCACCTCCCTCCGAGGCTTGCTGCGCGAAAGTGCTGGGAGGGAAGGAGGAGAAGCGAGTAGCGGCGCGCTCAGAGGAGGAGGTGGAGCGGAGGTGAGCTGGGGCCGGTTGGCGTGCGGAGTAACCCTTGGGGGTCGGGCAGGGAACCGCTCCCCGCCCCAGCTCACCTCCGCTCCACCGCCGCCATCCACCGAGCGCGCCGCAAAGCCCCTTCTCCCCCCTCCCTCCCAGGTTTGCCGCGGGGGAGCGGAGGTGAGCTGGCGCGCGGGGAGGGCGGGGGCAATTTTTTCAGGGCCTAGGGGCAGCAAATTTGTTAATCCGCCACTGGGGAGACAGGCTGCAGAAGGAGTCACCCCAAGACCCTGACTATCATCCCACTGCAAATGCACAGGCCAGCCCCTGCAGACAGGCTGGCTCCTAGGGGCTGAGGGGCGAGCTGGCTCTGTCTGTGTGTTGCTGGACTGTCATGGGAGCAGAAGCCATCTGTAGCTCTGAGACGGAGTGGTTTCCATTCTACGGCTTTGTCTACACTGGACTTTCGTCAGTAAAACCTTTGTCATTCGGGGGTGTGAAAAAAACACTCCCCTCCCCTGAACGACACAAGTTTTACTGACAAAAAGCGCTCTCCTGCCGACGGAGCTACCGCCGCTCGTTGGGGTGGAAGTTTTTTGTCGGTGAGAGAGCTCTCTCCCGCCGACAGAGCTACCGCCGCTCGTTGGGGTGGAAGTTTTTTGTCGGTGGGAGAGCTCTCTCCTGCCGACAGAGCTACCGCCGCTCGTTGGGGTGGATGTTTTTTGTCGGTGGGAGAGCTCTCTCCTGCCGACAGAGCTACCACCGCTCGTTGGGGGTGGACGTTTTTTGTCGGTGAGAGAGCTCTCTCCCGCCGACAGAGCTACCACCGCTCGTTGGGGTGGACGTTTTTTGTCGGTGAGAGAGCTCTCTCCTGCCGACAGAGCTACCACCGCACGTTGGGGTGGAAGTTTTTTGTCGGTGGGAGAGCTCTCTCCTGCCGACAGAGCTACCACCGCTCGTTGGGGTGGAAGTTTTTTGTCGGTGGGAGAGCTCTCTCCTGCCGACAGAGCTACCGCCGCTCGTTGGGGTGGAAGTTTTTTGTCGGTGGGAGAGCTCTCTCCTGCTGACAGAGCTACCACCGCTCGTTGGGGGTGGACGTTTTTTGTCGGTGAGAGAGCTCTCTCCCGCCGACAGAGCTACCACCGCTTGTTGGGGTGGACGTTTTTTGTCGGTGAGAGAGCTCTCTCCCGCCGACAGAGCTACCACCGCTCGTTGGGGTGGAAGTTTTTTGTCGGTGGGAGAGCTCTCTCCTGCCGACAGAGCTACCGCCGCTCGTTGGGGTGGATGTTTTTTGTCGGTGAGAGAACTCTCTCCTGCCGACAGAGCTACCACCACTCGTTGGGGTGGACGTTTTTTGTCGGTGAGAGAGCTCTCTCCCGCCGACAAAGAGCAGCTACGCTGTGTGCCTTTTAGTGGCAAAAGCTATGTTGCTAAGAGGTGCGTAGTGTAGTCATAGCCTAACTCCCTGAATTCGATGACCCTTCCCAGCTGGCCTGCCCCAGACCCAGCCTGCAGGGGACAGGGAACCAGTCTGGAGTTTGGGCCAAGTCAGGTCACCCATTTTGGAGGACGAGAAGAGCTCACTCCCACCTCCAATATCCCCATTATTCTCATTTTGCCCAGTGCCAGGGTCCCAGTGGTGCGGGACAGAGCTGGGAATGACCCCAGTGAGCAGGGGACATGGGGACCTGGGGGAAGCTGGCTTGGAATTCAGCAAATGATAAACCTTTGCAAGTGACAGCCAGCCCTGCCGTGCCCTTCCAGGTGTGCACTGCACACACGCTGGGTGCCAGCTGTGACGGGGCCTCAGCCCTGCATGCCTTGGAAGGTATCTGTGTGAGCGCTCTGGGGCGCAGGGAGAGACTTGCAGAAGTGCTCGGCCCCCAGCAGCACCCACTGAGAACAATGCGAGCCGCACATGTGTGTGCACAGGTTGTGCCATGTCTGTGCGCGCACATACATGTGTGTTGTTCCTGTGTGTGCTTGTGCACGTGTGTATGTGTGTGTGCATGAACAGCAGGGCTGGGAGGTTCTCCATTGTTCTCAATAGGAGCTGGGCTTTTCTGAAACCTGGCCCTGTGGCAAGAGGCTCTCGGAGCTTGGTGCCTGTCATGCTTCCCTCTGAATCCTTGGGCCCTGGCCTGTGTGGTCCCATGTGGTGAGTGCTCCGGGCTCCAACCCACATGCTCGTCACAAAAGGCACCATGTTTACTGCCTGGCTGCAGGGGACCCTCAGAGACAAGGAAGGTTTTGACAAAGCCGCCACTGCAGTTGTGGCTCTGCAGGGAGCCGTGGCCTAAGCACGAACCCGGAGACAAGCTCACTGTGGCAGCCCATCCCTGAATCCCCCAAGAGCCAAATGAGGCCTGAATACTGGTCCGGGGGCATCCCTTCTAGTCAGCCCCCTGGCCCAGGGCTGGGCCTCTCAGCAGTCACTGGGCAGTGGCCCTGGTGCTATGTAGCAGCCAGAGCCCCAGGGAAGCTTGGGCATGTTGGGGCCATGTTCCACTACTGGCAGCATGGGTACGATGGAGGGGGCAGCAAGGCATCGGGAGTGTGTGTGTGTGGGGGGGGGGGTTCAGAAGGAAGCACCTGGGGACCCTTTGGATGCAGGGATAGGGAGGGGAACCCCAGCTGGGCTGAGAGAGGGCCTCTCACAAATCCCATCACTCTCCACCACTCCTGGGGAGTGGAGAGCTGCAGGGGATTCACAGCAGCAGCCTGCAGCTCCCTGGGACTCCACTATCTGGAACAACATCCCTGGCAGACTCAGGACCCTGCCAGGCTGGACTCATACCAGGAAAGAGCTGCTGGGCTTCGGTCTGTGACAACTTTCTAGAGACAAGGTCTGGCTGGCAGGGTATCCAAAGCGGGTGGTAGCTGCTGGGGTGGGGTGCGTCCCACGCAGGGCCCAGGGGCTGGCCGTCTGGGCCCACCAAGCTGGCTAAACCTCCTGCCAGTCCTCGGCCCCGTCCTGTGGCGCTGGCATCAGCAATGAGTTGGGTGGCTTGTCCTGGAGTCCCTGCCGCTGGCTGATGGCACAGAGCAGCTCGGCGTGTTCCAGCTCCAGGGCTGACAGGCGGCGCTCCTACAGGGACAAAGGGCTCAGTCACCCCAGCCTGCTGCCCTGTTCCCCTAGTCAGACGCCCAAAGCCGGCAGCACACGCCACGCTGCACGGGGCTCTGACACCAGAGGCAACTAGCACCATCACCCTTCACTCCTGGGCAAGGTCTGGGGTAGCTCCCTTCATTCCCAAGGTCTCCCTCTTCCACGCTCCGCCCCAGGAGAGACTGCCGTAAGGGACCCTCCCCAACCCTCCCCTATCCCCTTTAGTGCTGCCTTCTTAGCCACTCTTCCACTCAGCTCCGCAGGAGCTGTGGCTGAACTTACCCCACTCCCATGAGGCCTAGGAGACAAAGAGTATCAGGTGGGTCAGAGCAGGGGGGCTGGGAGTCAGGACTCCTGGGTTTTATTCCCAATGCTGGTAGGGGAGTGCGGGCTGGTGGGCAGAGCAAGGACTACTTCACCCCACTAATATTGGCTCTCCTAGCTCGATGGCTCTGGGTATTTTCCCGCTCTCTGAGCGCTGAGCAGGGATCAGTGTAGATAAATCTCTGATAATTTTCATATAACTTTACATTGTGCCTCTTCATATAACCTTGTGGTGGGTCTACCCACATGTGACCTCTGTTTTCATGGGACTTTGTATCAAAGCCTCATTTAGAAACTTTGCATTGCCCTTGGTATAATATTATAGCCCCTAAGGATAAAATAAGATAGAAGAAAAATTTCTTTTTGCTAGCAAAAAGAAGAACAGAAGTACTTGTGGCACCTTAGAGACTAACAAATTTATTAGAGCATAAGCTTTCGTGGACTACAGCCCACTTCTTCGGATGCAACATATGCATATGGGGCTGTAGTCCACGAAAGCTTATGCTCTAATAAATTTGTTAGTCTCTAAGGTGCCACAAGTACTTCTGTTCTTCTTTTTGCGGATACAGACTAACACGGCTGCTACTCTGAAACCTGTCTTTTTGCTAGTAGTAGAACAAGAGCTCTCTCCCCCCCCCCCCCCCCGCCCCACTCTTAATCAATTGCCCTGTTGAATGAATGAGGTGTGGATGAGCAAGGCATGGAAGGCAGCATCTTCAGACTGCCTCAACTGTTGGAGAGGGGCTGGGAGCCAGACCCAAGGAGAATAAAACGTGTCAAGTGGGCTCATTAAAGACAAGCAGACATACCGACGGCCTTGGGGGTTAGAAGCAAGCACCTTCTTTTGGAAACACCCTCTTTGCAGCATTGGGACAACACTCAAAAGAAAGCAGCACAAAGGACCAATGAACACAGACACAGAGTTTGAATCTGGTATAGATTTGCATAAGAGAAAAGCTGCTATAAAAGTGAGGTGTCTTGCAGAGGACCCCGGGTCTCGTCTTGTCAACATGGGAGCATCGATCCGGATCGGCAGAAGCCCGGCTCCACCCCCTCCCCCATCTAACTCACCTGGCCAGTGAAGTTAAGGGGAGCAACTAATTGGTAACAACAAGACGGAGTGTGTTTGTGTGTGTGTGTGAGTGTAAGTGTAATATATTATATGCATATAATACAGTGTTAATGAATACATGTATTACTAATAAATGTGGCGTTTTGTCTTATTCCCCCTGAAAAGATCCTGTGCAGTACTTTAAGTACAACATCAGCCATAAGGGTGGAGGACAGTAGTCCCTCTTGTTTGTGGGTGTAGGAGGAGCTCAGGTGCTGGGGGTCCTGGTCCTTCCACCTAAGGGCCCGGGGGTCCCCAGCTCTGCTGGATGCAGGTGCTGGGGGTCACCCAGGGCAACCCTGGGCCCTGTCTGACTGGGCAGGAGGGGCACAGACTTCACACACTCCTGGGACTAACTCCCCCTGCCTCCCCTCCTCCTCCCCACGCAGTGAAAGCAATGGGGCTGCACAGGCTGGAGCTGGGATCCAGCATGCCCCATAATACATTGTGCAGGGTGGCTCCCAGAATCCCTTTGGTTACTCCCTGATACACCAATGGGGCGGAGTCGCTGGGCTCGTCAGCCCCAGGGGGCCATGGATCTTACCAGACGCTTCGTCCTCTCCTCGTTGGCCTTCAGCTTCTCCTGGTCCTTCCTCCGGCTGCCCTCTGCCGCCGCCACCCTGCAGGAGGGAGGGTGTCAGTGGAGCCTGCAGCTTGCTCTGCCTGGCTGCGAGAGCCCCGGCACTGGACACCTCCCTCTGCCCTGGCCCCAGGCACTTCACGGCATTGCTTCCCAGGCACCTCCCCGCCCCAGGACACCTCCCTGCCCCTGGACACTTCACTGCCCCACCCCTGGGCACCTCACTGCCCCGCCCCCAAGGCACCTCCTCACCCCTGGAAAATCTCACCCCACCTCACTCCGCACTGTTCCTGGGGTACCTCCCCATATCCCCTGGGAACCTGCCCCCATTCCATCATGGGGCACCTCCCTGCACCTCGCTGCACCAAATGGAATCAGATTATCCGAGGGCCCTGACAGCTGCTGAACCTACCCCGAACTGTGCAGGGGCGGGAGGGACCATCCTGGGGGCAGGTTGTGCCAGCCTTCCCACCCCTTCCCAGCTGCTGTCAGCATCAGGAGAGAGCTAGCCAGGCCCTTGTGGGAACTCGTGGGCCAGCTGCCATGGCCCTCGGCTCGGCCAGACCCGCCTGGGCAGAAAGTTCCAGAGTCCCCTGAGAGCCGTCAGCAAGTGCCCAGCCCACCCTGGCTGGCATCTGAATCGGCCAGGACCCAAGCCAGGGAGGGGCCTGAGCTGCCCCTGGGGACCCACTAGAAGCGAGTGCAGTGCGTGGAGGATGCACTCTGCTCTCCTCGTGGCCTGCTCCCCAGCATATGCTTGGGCCATGGAGGGCCACCCAGGGCTCTCTGCTGAGCCAGCACCCAGCATCACCTAGAGTCTCAGCAGGGCCATGGTGCCCCAGCGCTGCCTTTCTCCCCGACGAGCTCCCTTACCTGGTGCTGAGGTTTGCCAGGTGGGTTTCCAGCTGCTCCAGCTGCCTCCGGAGTCTCTCCTCCTGCCCCTGGCTCTTGGCCTGCTCCTCCAGCAGTGTCTGGTTCTGGGTGACCTGCATTTCCAGCTGGCGCTCAAAGAGCCTCTGCTTCTCCCTGGACTCTGCCAGCTCCTTCCTCAGCTCCTCAATTTGCTTCCCATGCTAGGGCAGCCCAAGACAAGGTCAGCTAGTCACGGGGCATGCAGCACTCCACGGGCACAGAGAGGGCATGCAGCACTCCACGGGCACAGAGAGGGCACCGCTCTGCCACCTGGGCTCCTTACCCAACTGCAGAAAGGCTGAGAGCCCAGCACAGGCTGGCAGCAGGAGAGGGGCCTAGTGGTTAGAGCAGTGGGGGCTGGGAGTCAGGACTCCTGGTTGTGTGTGTGAGGAGCTCTAGGATCCTGGCCTGGAGGCCGTAGGGTTGGGGAAAGGATGGTGAGGCATCTGCTGCCCCCTACCAGGCTAATGTGGTGAGGTTCGGGGGATGGCACTGCCCTCCCCATTGCAAGCATGGGGGCTGGTTCTGTGGACCGGGGTGGGTAGCAGTGATGCACCAACACCCTAGCAGAGGCTGGGCATTGAGGAGGGGAGAGGGACCCTGACGTGGCCCTATCGGGCCTGCTCTGGAGCCTGTATTGCCTGGGGTCTCTGGGGATGCAGAGTGTTACCTTCTCCAGCGGCCGCATGGCGTACAGCTCAGTCTGCGCCTTGGCCGCTTCCTCAGCGTGGCGCTGCCAGGGCACCGTGGATTTCCGGGGTAGTGAGGCAGATTGGCGGAGATTGGATCGCCCCTAGAACACACAGCACAGAGCCCTTCAGGGCGCTGCGGGCAGCACGGGCTGGCAGGGGGCCAGGGCTCTGCCTGTCAGTGACATGGGGCCAGACGCCTCCCGGTTCCTCTCGGGATAGGCTGGAACAACTGGTGATTCCCACTGGAGCCCATCACCAGACCCTACCCAGTGGCAAGAGAATGGGGACAATGATGGTTCCAGGCCCAGCCCTGCCCTGCCCCTCTCTGCACAGAATGGGCTCCGGGGCTGGGGTGGGGCCCTGGCACTGATAGTGCCCCAGGAAGGGCAGCCCTTGGTCTCCGGAGAGCAGGCCGTGGCTGGCCCCTCGGGGGTGGGGCACACGGCTTCTGTGGGGGTGGCTCTGGCAGTGATCACTTTGCGTCTTGAGCAGCCTGTATGGGTCGGAGAAGGGGCGGGCAGCTGGGTGCCAGGACCTCCTTTCCAGGTGAACTCAGACCCCCTTATGGGGTGGGCTCGGCTGTCCCCTGGGGTGGGAGCTGCCCAGAGCCCCTTACCGGGTGGGCTCGGCCATCCCGTGGGCGGGAGGTAGAGGGGCGAGGGCTCCCATCGTGACTCTCTTCTCCCTGGGACTCAACCACGTGCTCCATGCTGCTCTGCTTCTGCAGCCTGCGTCCGGCCTTGCTCTGGGCTGGCACACTCTGGGTGCGCTGCACCTTCCTCCTCTCCCAGGCCTGGCGTGGGGAGGCGGGCAGCTGCTGGAGGTGCTGCTCATCCTCCTTCCCCCGGCCCTTCTGGATGTTGGTCATGGAGTGGCTCTTGATCAGGGGGCTGTACTTGCTCAGCTCCCTCGGGGGCAGGAATCCTGGCTTCTCGCCAGGGCTGAAACACAACGGTTGGGGCTGAGCATCATTGGAGAGAGCTAGGAGCACTGTGCTGCCCGGGGCCCACAGTCCGGACCAGAACCCAGAACCATCCCATGAACCAGACCCTAGAATCGGAACTATCCCCTGAACCTCAAGCCAAAGCGAAACCATTCCCTGAACTGGAACCTAGAACCAGAATCATCCCTGAACCAGACCCTAGAATCGGAACTATCCCCTGAACCTCAATCCAAAGCGAAACCATTCCCTGAACTGGAACCTAGAACCAGAACCATCCCATGAACCAGACCCTAGAATCGGAACTATCCCCTGAACCTCAATCCAAAGCGAAACCATTCCCTGAACTGGAACCTAGAACCAGAATCATCCCTGAACCAGACCCTAGAATCGGAACTATCCCCTGAACCTCAATCCAAAGCGAAACCATTCCCTGAACTGGAACCTAGAACCAGAATCATCCCTGAACCAGAACCGGAAACATCCCCCAAACCGAACTATCCCCTGAACCCCAAACCGAACCAGAACCGCAATCCTCCCCTGAACCAAAACCAGCAACCACACCCAAACTGAACTGGAGTCATCACCAGAACCAGAACCATTACCCAAATTGAACCAGAACCATCCCGTGAACCCAGCCTGAATCAGAACCAAACTGCCAGCTACAGTCACTCCAAATTCAAACCCAGCCTGTCACCAGCCCTTCAAGCAAACCCTTGGACTGGAGCCATCACCTGAATCTCCAACCCAACCCATTGTCTGAGGCCTTGGCTACACTTGCGAGTTGCAGCGCTGTAAAGCTGCCCCCAGCGCTGTAACTCACTCCCCGTCCACACTGGCAAGGCATTTGCAGCGCTGTATCTCCGTGGCTGCAGCGCTGCATGTACTCCACCTCTCCGAGAGGAATAGCGAGTATTGCGCTGCCGCTGCAGCGCCAGTGTGGCCGCCCAATGCGCTGTGAATGGCCTCCAGAATTATTCGGCAGTATCCCACAATGCCTGTTCTAGCCACTCTGGTCATCAGTTCAAACTCTACTGCCCTGGCCTCAGGTAACCAACCATGTGACCCACCCTTTACATTCCCCGGGAATAGTAAAAATCCCCTTCCTGTTTGCTCAGCCCAGAGTGGCGTGCAGTGCTATCAGCGAATCTTTCCAGGTGACCATGTCTCCACGCGCCAAGCGAGCCCCAGCATGGAGCAATGGCGAGGTGCTGGACCTCATCAGTGTTTGGGGGGAGGAAGCTGTCCAGTCCCAGCTGCGCTCCAGCCGTAGGAATTACGATACCTTCGGGAAGGTATCAAAGGACATGATGGAAAGGGGCCATGACCGGGACGCCCTGCAGTGCAGTATTAAAGTGAAGGAGCTGCGGAGTGCCTACCGCAAAGCTCGCGACGCAAACGGCCGCTCAGGTGCTCCCCCCCGCGACCTGCCGATTCTACAAGGAGCTGGATGCGATACTTGGGGTTAACCCCACCTCCACTCCGAGCACCACCATGGACACTTCAGAGCCGGTGGGGGGGGGGGGGGAAGAGGAGGAGGAGGAGGAAAACGGGAGTGATGGTGGTGGGCCGGATGGAAACATCCCGGAATCCCTGGAGCCATGCAGCCAGGAGCTCTTCTCGAGCCAGGAGGAAGGTAGCCAGTCGCAGCGGCCGGTACTTGGTGGAGGACAAACAGAAGAGCAGGTTCCCGGTAAGTGGTTTGTTTTGTTTTTTCGGGAAGGAATTTTTTCGGTGCGGGCTCTTTGGGAGAGGAGGGTTAGGCATGCATGCCTAGATGCGGAATAGTGCATTGATGTGGTTTATCACATCGCGGTAATCGGCCTTGGTAATCTCCTCGAATGTCTCATCCAGAACGTGTGCAATGCGCTTGTCCAGGTTCATCGGGAGAGCCACCGTGGTCCTTGTCCCAGCCAGGCTAACTTGTCCGCGCCACTGTGCCGCGAGGGGCGGGGGGACCATTGCTGCACACAGGCAAGCTGCATATGGGCCAGGGCGGAAGCCACATTGCAGTAGAAGACCCTCCCTTGCTTCCCAGGTCACCCTCAGCAGCGAGATATCGTCCAGGACAAACTCCTGTGGAAAATGTTGGGACAGTGTTCAGTGTAGGTGCCCCCTGAAGCTGTTGGCTCTCCCCAAGGCACAGAAACCCAGAGGACAGTGCAGCCCTGAAACAATCAGTCCCCCTTACTCACCATTTTGAGGCTCCCGTGGGTTGTGTGTGCTCTGTTTCGAACAGGAAAATTATGCTATTGTGTAGACCCTGTGTGTTTTCTACTCCCTAAGTGCGGGGGGAATCATTACTCTGGTATAAACAATGCTGCCTCTGTTAAATGTTGCATTTTGCATATACAGCTGCATCAACCTTGAGACCTCAGCCGTCCCTCTTATCGCCTGCTCAGAGACTGCAAAGACTCAGGAAGAGACCGTGAAAAAGCAAAGAAGACATGCTGCAAGAAGTGATGCGGCAATCTATTAAAGAGAACGAGAAGGCACAGAACTGGCGGGAGAGAGAAAGCAGGATCCACCAGGAAAACGCCGCGCACCGGCGGCAAAGCACCACGCACCGGCAGCAAAGCACTGATAGGCTCATCAGCATCCTGGAGCGCCAAGCAGATGCTATCCAGGAGCTGGTAGCCATGCAGAAAGAGAAGCAGTACCGCAAACGCAAACACCACCCCCCCTACAGCCCTTGTCCCAAAACTCTTTCTGTTGTGCCCCACTGTCTCCTCCAACCCACTTTCCCCAACTTCCGTGTTCTTCACGCCACCCGCTGCCTCCAACACCAGTATCTTCGCCATCCAGCCCTGAAAACCACGACCCTTACCCTCTGCACTCAACCCCCATCACCATGCAGTATAGCTGCCCTGAAGTGCAGCACTCACTGCACAGCACACCAGACAGGACATACACGAATCTGTGATTGTTCTGTTCCCCACTCCACCCCCTTGTTTCTTTTCAATAAATAATTTTTTTTTCTTTTCAATAAATGGACTCTTTGGCTTTGAAAACATTCTTTATTATTGCATAAAGTAAAAGACTCCTTAGCCCAGGAAATAAACAGGCACTGCAAGTCTGCTTAGCAAACACTGATTCCTAAAGATTGGAACTACTGCACTTCACTCCTGTGAAGGGCACCAGATATCACTGCTGGTTTTCAGCCTCAAATTGCTCCCTCAAGGCATCCCTAATCCTTGCAGCCCCGCGCTGGGCCCCTGTAATAGCCCTGCTCTCTGGCTGTGCAAATTCAGCCTCCAGGTGTTGAACCTCGGAGGTCCATGCCTGAGTGAAGCTTTCACCCTTCCCTTCACAAATATTATGGAGGGCACAGCACGCGGATATAACCGCGGGGATGCTGTTTTCATTCAAGTCCAGCTTCCCATACAGAGATCGCCAGCGGCCCTTTAAATGGCCAAAAGCACACTCCACAGTCATTCAGCACCGGCTCAGCCTGTAGTTGAACCGTTCCTTGCTGCTGTCAAGGCTCCCTGTGTAGGGTTTCATGAGTCACGGCATTAACGGGTAAGCGGGATCTCCAAGGATCAAATGGGCATTTCAACTTCCCCTACCGTGATCTTCCGCTCGGGGAAAAAAGTCCTGGCCTGCATCTTCCTGAACAGCCAAGTGTTCCAAAAGATGCGTGCGTCATGCACCTTTCCAGGCCAGCCTGTGTTAATGTCAATGAAACGCCCACGGTGATCCACAAGCGCCTGGAGAACCATAGAGAAATACCCCTTCCGATTAACGTACTCAGATCCTAGGTGGGGGGCTGCCAGAATAGGAATGTGCATCCCATCTATCGCCCCTCCAGAGTTAGGGAGCCCCATCTGTGCAAAGCCATCCACTATTTCCTGCACGTTACCCAGAGTCACGGTTCTTCTGAGTAGGATGTGATTAATGGCCTTGCAAACTTGCATCAACACGATTCCAACGGTCGACTTTCCCACTTCAAACTGGTTTGCGACCGACCGGTAGCTGTCTGGAGTTGCCAGCTTCCAGATTGCAATAGCCACCCACTTCTCCACTGGCAGGGCAGCTCTCAATCTCGTGTCCTTGCGCCGCAGGGTGGGGGCAAGCTCCTCACACAGTCCCATGAAAGTGTTTTTTCTCATCCGAAAGTTCTGCAGCCACTGCTCGTCATCCCAGACTTCCATGACGATGTGATCCCACCACTCGGTGCTTGTTTCCCGAGCCCAAAAGCAGCGTTCCACAGTGCTGAGCATGTCCGTGAATGCCACAAGCAATTTCGTGTCGTACGCGTTACGCAGCTCGATAGCATCGTCGGACTCCTCACTCTCACTCTCACTGTCACTTTGGATCTTAAGGAATAGTTTGACAGCCAAACGTGACGTGCTGGCAAGATAAGTCAGCATACGCCTCAGCAGTTCGGACTCCATTTCCCAGAAACCGTTGAAAGATGGCGCCAAAGGTGGATGGAAACAAAGGGATTTCTGGGATGCAAAGCGATGCATCACGGGGCGTTGGGACAGGGCCCAGAATGCCCCGCACCCACGCCCCCTTCCCACAACCCACGGCGCCAGAATAGGAAGAGGTGCTCTGTGGGATAGCTGCCCATAATGCACCGCTCCCAACAGCGCTGCAATTGCTGCAAATGTGGCCACGACAGTGCGCTGGGCAGCTGTCAGTTTGAACAGACTGCAGCGCATTCCCTACTCAGCTGCACGAAGTCAGGTTTAACTCACAGCGCTGTACATCTGCAAGTGTAGCCAAGGCCTTAGTCTCCGCTCCCTGCTGTCCCTCTTCCCCGTCCACCTGGCCCAGGAACCCAAAGCCACAGCCCAGCTTTGGTCCTGAGACTCCAGACCCAAACCCTCTCCAGGCCCACACCTGAGCTGCCTCCTAACCCCCCACATAAGCTCAAACCCTCCCCCGAGCCTTATGATGGCCAGGCCCCACCCCCACGAGCACCATCACTTGTCTGAGCCCCACTGGCGGGATCAGGCCAGTCTGGAGCACATCTTGCGGGGAGTGGATTTCCCAAGACTCATCTCCCAACATCACCACACAGTGCTAAGCTCTTCTGGCAACTCCAACAGCCCTGTCCTGCTCCTGCTGCTGTCAATGACAGAACCCCCCAGGCCCATGGAGTCCTGCACTGCATGGATCACCGCTCCTGGGGAGGGAAGAGGAGGTACCTGTCCATGCCGGGGCCAAGTCTGATGGAGACAGGCACTGGTGTCCCCTCTTTGATGGCATTGAGGATGGTCGGCAGGGGCTCTAACTGCTCCCTCGTTCGCTGCCGGGAAACACAAAGGGAGAAGATTCACCGCTGTGGGTTTGCCAATAGCGGTGTCCCTCAGTCTCCTGTGAGACAAACCCAGCTTGGCCATGCCAGCTCTGTTGGAAGAGCTTTGCGCAACGCAGCTCTGACTGGCACGGCCAGGGGCAGCAGTAACAGATGCTTATCTCCCTGTCTGGTCGCACGTGTCTGGCGTATTGTCTGCTTCCCAGTGGAGGTCTAGTTGCACGCTTAACTGGATGATAATCAAGATTGCAAAATCAAGGTGAGAGGAAAGCCATAGAAGACTCAATCAGCAAGGCTGCTCTGTTTAGGAATAAGGATGAAGGACGGCTCTGCTGTATCTAGGGGTACCAAAAGATGCCCTGGATTCTTCACTGAGCTGGCAATGTGGTTTGCTTCATGAAAAAAGGTCATAACCTGAGTGGCTGTGAAGCTCTAGTGAGCAATGTTATCCGAAATTGGGCCAGCTAGTAAAGCTTAGGGAGGACTAATGACCCAAGGGAGTTTGGTAGAAAGCAGCACGTTTATTATATTGATAGCTAAGCTCAAAAGAAGAGGGGAGAGGGTGTCCCACTCACACTCGCATACTCATGCTCCCAGGACAGGCTCAGCACTGGAGATGTCAGGATCCTTTAAGGTAAGTGTCCCACAGCACAGCGATGGATGGTGTGATGAAGGTATGTCTTCCCGAGGCACGATGGAATGCAATGCATGAACCACTGGCCAGGCAGTCTGGGCAAAGGGCCTTCACGGGAGGTACAAGCTTGTGAGTGCACCGCCGAGCACATGGCCCCTTCCCCTTTTAAGGACCTGCTCCTCATGGCCTGCGACTAGAGATGACTTAGCCACATCTGGTTGGTCACACTCCACCTTGGGCAGTGTCCATGCAGTGGGGGTGTGAGTGCTGCCTAATCGGAGTCCCAGACACCTTGTCTAACTGGGAGCTCTTCGGATCTTCCAGCTGTTTAAGCAGCCCATTCATCCCACAAGCATTCCAGGAGGGAGGGGTGGGGGAAAGCCACTTCACAGGTAGATATTCAAAGAGGGAGAGGAGACCAGGTGGAGGGGGGGAAGTGTAACAGATCTTTTGAGCCTACAGGTTATACATAGCATACAGATCACTGCTGCTCCTACAACAAGCAATACTTGATTAGCCAGGAGAGTAGCTTGCTAACCAAGTCCGGGTTCTAGAATGTGTTATGATTTTCTTTGATATGAAGCCATTAGTTTCCAATCCTTTTCCTCGCTAATACTCAAATCTCTGCTTTGTTAAGTAAACCTATTGTGGATTTCACTCTAGTCATATCTGTGCTGTGTGTTAAACAGAGCACTGATCTCAGTTGGGACTGGTAAGCAGGGGTGGATTGTTCCCTTGGAAGCAGTGAATCTGAATACTGCGGTGTCCAGTGGACCAGGGGCTGGACACTCCAGGGACACACTCAGGGGCCTTGGGGCCTGGGGTGTGCCAATTGCTAACTGGCAGAGAGAGCAGGGCCTGCAGAGGCCTAGAGGGCAGTGCTTGTGTTGCCTGTGGCTGATGGAGTCGGGGAGCTGAACCCGGCAAGATACCACCCAACCCTGGTTACCAGTGGAAAGTGTCACGGGGCAATGCCCAGCTGGGTCGGCTCAGCACAGCTCCCATCAGCACATCCAAGGGGCGATGCCCAGCTGGGTCCAGCTCAGCATGGTTCCAACTGGAACAGCCACAGAGAGACAGTTCCCAGCTCAGACCAACCCAGCGTGGCCCATGCAGGTCCTACGGTCTCCGCTGATGGAGATGCTCGAGGATGCTAGCAGGTTCCAGACATACACAGCAACACCGGTCGCTGGCTGTGGGGCCCTGCAGTGGATAAGCCCTTTCTACCTTCTGGCCACAAGGGGGCAGATGTGCTCTGTCAATGCACTTCAATCCCATCATGGGCGCCATTTCAGATTTTGGTAGGGGTGGGGGGCCAACTTTAACCGTGATTCCAAAGGTTACTTTGGCACCTGAAAACTTTCTTATTTTTTTGCAGATAATAACTTAGATACAGTGCTCCTCTCAGATAATAATTTCTAATTCCTATAAAAAGAAAGAAAATTAAATAAATATTAGACCCATTCAGCTCTAATACTTGTTCTGACATCTTGTGTCAATTCACTTAAGGGACACTAGTTAGCTTTAAAAATTAATGTATATTCTTACTTTGTTACTAATCTTGAATACAACAATTGAAACAATTGTAGAAAAACCTAGATGACTTTCTATCACTTTCTTGTAGTTCATCAAGCTTGGAATAGATCATTTAACTTTTGGAAACATCCTATTAGGGCAAGGTCCCGTGAGATTATATTGCACCTGCCTGGGGCTGTAGGGGTGTTACCCCACTACAAATGATAGACTAGAAAATGACTTTAAACAGGAGTGAGTGAAACTGACACTTTCAAGTCACTTTCATAGTATTGCCAACCCCAAATGTTCAAAAATCAAGAATCAGGCTCACCAAAAATCATGAGATTGGCTTTAAAATAATGAGATTATGTAAAAATAATAGATTTTGAGTTCTTTTTATTTACATTCTGCTTTTTGAGCCTTTAGGGTGCACTGGGGTCACATTTTGAAGCTTTCTCCACAGCCACAAGGGCTAGAAACTTCATTTTTCTTTAAGAATGAAGGCTGAACTCATCACACATCACTTGACTCCAGGAGCTGGGGTTTTAAGGAAAACAATAATTATCATGAGACTCAGGACAAAATCATGAGAGTTGGCAACGCTGCTTTCACTTCTGTTTAAAAGCTAGTAACTTTCCAGAAGGCCCCTAAACACTACAGTGATTGAGTTGCAGTTTTCACAGGAGAATATTTTAAACCAAACACCAAGAAAATTCAACATTTTAAAGTTGGGGGGGAAATTGAGACTTCTGAGGGATATCCGGGCCACTGCAGGTAGGAAAGGAAAATAAACAGACACAGGAGCTCTGGGCAGCTTTTCTTCTTGAAAAAAAGTTGGAGGGTCAAATCTTCTAGTCCTTAATCAAGTAAAACTTCTATTGCCATCAGCACCTCCACTCATAGATATAAACATCACAGTGACCATGTGATAACATGTGGGGTCAATAATTCTTACTTAAATATCTGAGCCATCTTATCCAGAGTTACACAGCTTATATGCACTGGCTCAGGGACTACATTTTCTGGCATATTCTGACCAGTCCTGAGCACCCAGATGGTGCCGAGTGAATAACACAACTCATGACAATAATAATCGACTTTATGGACTCTGTGGATCAATTTCTGTCCTTAGTTCTGGAATTGGCCTGAATACAGCTGAACCCCTACGAACTTGATGTATAATCACATCTGATGCTCATACGACACTTTCTCATTCCTTCCTTTTGTCAAACTCAGAACAAAAAATGGCACCACAAATGGTTTTCAGTTAAAATCTAAAATTGCACAGCAGGCACCGCTGTACAACCCAGCCTGGGGCAGAACCTGCCACCCCTTGGCCATTAAATGATCTCCTCTCATTCGACTCTCATTCTCTTTCTTTCTTCATCCTTCCTGACCTCTGTGCTGCTTTTGATACTGTCAGCCATGACATTGTTCCCAATCATCTGGGAACGTGCGCTGGAGTCTCAGTGAACTGGCTTTCTTGGTTTTGCTCCCATCTATCAAAGGCCTCTTTTTTGCAGCATGGAGCAGAGAGAAAGGCTGGTCCAACGGATAGGGAGCTAGCCCTGAGAAACCTGCGTTCTACTCCCCACTCCCCTCCCCAATGGACGTCCTGTATGACGTTTTGTGTCATAATAAGGTTTTTTAGGCACCCAAAGATGCAGGCGCTTTTGAAAATCCCACTAGGTGCCTAAATACATATAAAAAACCGGCTGTTAGTGTCTCTGTGCCTCAGTGCCCCATCTGTACCATGAGGATAACAGCACTGCTCTACTTCCCCAAGGGGCTCTGATGTGAGGCGCGCAGATACTACAGTGATGGGGCCACATAAGTACCAGAGGTAGAGTGGGAACTTCTCTATACCATTGCTAGCCCTTTCCTGGGTTTTGGCCCCTTCTTTTCACTTATGCCCCTTACATCTTCCTCTTTTCTGAATGTAACCTTGGCTCAGAAGGCTTGGCTCTATCCTCCCCCCTCCCCCCATTTTGTTCATCTAATGACTTCCAGATCCTTCATTTAATTACCTGCCTCTGTCTGTAAACAAAACACTGACTCCCTGCCCCAGGGACACAAGCTGGGAGAAGCACCTCTCTGCAGAACTCACATTTTACACGAATGCTGAGCAGTTAAGAGCTCCGCCTGGGAGCCCCCCTCCTGTATGAAACTGGGGGGGGGGGCAGGGGGAACGGACAGCCCCCACTCTGCCCTACCTAACTGGCTCTTTTGCACTCCACCCCCAGCCCGCAGTACCTGGTCCAGGCCGGTGAATATGTCGCAGAGCAGCGAATGCAGGGTGGAGAGCTCCAGCGCCAAGTCCACATAGCCGTCGTAAGCCACCAGGTGGGCACTGCTGTCAGGGTTGGCCACGCTCTGCAGGAACAACTTCATGCGGCTCCAGTTGTGCTCCAGGAATTCGTTCATGAACCCCATGTACGCCTCCTTCTCACCGAACCTGCGGGAGCCACAATGTCACGTGGGTGTCACGCACACGGCATGGGCATGCACATAGCGCGGACGCCATGCACACGGCATGGGCATCACGCACACAGCACAGGCGTCACACATGGCGCGGGCGTCACGCACACGGTGGTACTGCACAGGCGTCACGCATACGGCATGGATGTCACGCACACGGTGGTGCTGTGTGGGCGTCATGCACACAACACGGGCATCACACACACGCAGCTGGTGCGGGGGTTGTGACTTGCATTGCTGGAGACGTGAATGCCGCAGCCTTATGCTGCCCTCTCCTGGAGGGGGAACCACAGATTCAGGTAATCACACTGCTCAAGTGCCCCTGTGCATGGGGGCATCACAGCCACGTCTCCCTGCCTTCTGCCCGGGGTCTCTGCCTGGCTGCTGGGTGAATGGTCCACACAAACCATAGGAGAAAGTGAGAAGCTGACTCTGCAAGGGAAACTGAGCCCACCCCACCCACATGCTGCTAAAGTGAGGGGCACTGTAGTGCCTGGCTAGCGCTTGGGCTCTCAGGGCTACTGGGAACCATAGCCAAGAAGCTGCTGGTAGCTGAAGGAGGCCCTTTGGTTTGTGCACTAGCCTATGAGTCAGGAGACCTGGGATCAAGCCCCTGGTCTGACACAGACTCATTGTGTGTCCAAGTCACTCTGTGCCTCAGGTCCCCTCAGCCCCATGGGGACAGTAGCCCTGTCCCAGGGCGATGAGGGAGGAGAAGGGTGCTGGTGATTGTGAGGTACTCAGGTACTATGATAATGGGCGGCAAATGAGTGTGAGGGGGAAGCCTGGGGGGTTACACAGCACTGGCCTTTTGAATTGCTCTGGAGCGCACATGCATTTCAAGATGACCTACCTGGGGTTCCTGCGTGGCCTTTGCTAGTTGAGGAGGCTGGAAGCGTTTTTCCTGCTTCTTTTAATAATGTGACTTTGGGCCCCTGGCAAATAACCAGATCCTGGCACCATGGGCCCCAGGGCCAGAGCCCAGCATCACAACTCCAAGGCCTGAGTAATGGAGATGGGGACTGGGTGTTGTTCAGGCTCTTAAAGCTCTTTGGGGCTTGGTTACAGCTCTTCAACTTGGGCCAGAGCTCAGAGTGACCTGGATTCAGCTCCTGCCTGCTGGGAACCTCCCAGCCCACGTATCTATCAGGCCGAGCACCAAGCCAGGGCTAGGACCCAGCTGGGACCACCCCACATTTCTACAGGAACTCCCCAAAGTTTCTTCATCCCCTTTCCTCGCCAGGGTCCCTCAAAACGCTAGTAGGAAGGGGAAGACCCAGGCAGACTGAAGTAAGGGACTCAGAGTGACACTGGACATAGCCTGGCTCGCTCGCCCAGAGCTGGGTCCACACCACAGGGGCCAGAGCTGTGTGCAAGATACAGACAGGATTGCCCCACAGAGGGGCAGAGCCCTGGGCAGAGCCAAGCCGTGATACAGACGTGATCACCCCACAGAGGGGCAGGGCCCTGGGCAGAGCTGAGCCGTGATACAGACAGGATTGCCCCACAGAGGGGCAGGGCCATGGGCAGAACCGAGCTCTGATCCAGATGGGATCTCCCCGCAGAGGGGCAGGGCCCTGGGCAGAACCGAGCCGTGATACAGACAGGATTGCCCCACAGAGGGGCAGGGCCGTGGGCAGAACCGAGCTCTGATCCAGATGGGATCTCCCCGCAGAGGGGCAGGGCCCTGGGCAGAACCGAGCCGTGATACAGACAGGATTGCCCCGCAGAGGGGCAGGGCCATGGGCAGAACCGAGCTCTGATCCAGATGGGATCTCCCCGCAGAGGGGCAGGGCCCTGGGCAGAGGCAAGCCATGATACATACGTAGCAAAATTGGCCAGGTTCTGGATGACTTTTGCCACCAGGGTGAGGGTGCGGGAGGTGGCATCATCTGGGTACTCCTGGGTGAGGCCAAACAGGCTGGGGGACATGATGGCCGGGCACAGGAAGCGCAGGAAGAGTGAGGCTGAGATGAGTCGCTGCCCAATGTCCTCCTTGTCCCGCTCCAGGCACTCCCCCTGCCACGCTGCAAAGATCTCGCTGAGCTCCGCTGGGAAGGCGCTGAGGAGACAGGCACAGACGGTGAGGGGGAGGGGGACAGTGCCAGCTAAACACCAGCATCTCTCAGACAATCCCTGACAGCCAATGGGACCAGAGGTCCTTGCAGTGCCTCCCTGAGAAACAGCCTGGGGAAGAAGGGGTTAACCTCCCCATGTCCGGAGGGGCCAGAACTGCCCCTGGGGTCCCAGAGTCGGGCCTCACCCCAATGTTCTGCTCATGCTCCCATGTCCCTTGTTTCCCCTGAGGTCAGGCCTGGCTTCCCATTACTGTGTTGGCCCAGCTCCCACCCAGATTCGGGGTGATGGGAGCATAGTGGGTGATCCTCCAGACCCCCCCCCCTCTAACTCTAGGGCCGTGGCTCCCAGCACAGACTGTCCAGTAGTGGCTCCCTCCCCTCAGTGCTGCCCCGGGAAACACAGGCTCCCTGCAAATGGGCAGCCCTGAGGGAGGCCGGTTGGGGTTCTGCTGCCTCTGCAATGGCCTCAACTGGGGAGAAACAGGCCCCATGGCCACCCACCAGGAGACCCCACAGTGCCCACAGGAGCTGAGGAGGGGGAAATCCTTCCTGTGGCCAGCCCAGCCACTGGGGTCAGGGAAGGAGAGACCTTAGTTCAGCAGGAGTTTTGGGGAACCCACGGTGGGGGCTTGGGACCCTAACAACCCCTTAGTGTCAACTGGCAAAGGGTTCCCTGGTCTGTAACAGCAATGCCTACCAGGCCTGACAAACTCACTGCACCTAACACATTGCTGTCATAGTATTTATCTGCAGAGAGTGTTGTGTGGAGTGTCAAATGAAAGCTTATTGCACACTGGACATTGTAAGCACTGTGCGATGAACGTACAGTCGGCACGTAAGAAGTTATGTGTATCTACTATAATATGTTCTAAACTATGGAACTAGGCAGAGCTGACAAACAAGTTTTCTTCCAGACACAGTATATTTCTTCTCCTACCCCTGACGTAGATGATGCACTGTAAAGCCAACACAATGGGGACCCCATTTACGTGTAAAAGTCAACACAGAAAACAGGTTGACAGGGGGCTATGCAACAAACGGGAGTGTGGGAGCACTCCCTGGGATCAGCACCCCAGGAAGGGAACCACACGGGTCAGCCTGGCTTCGGGGGACAAAACAGTGAGTTTGGGGAAAGCTAAAGAGAAGCAAAAGGACATTTGAGCGTCCATTTGCTAGGGAAAGCCCTTGAAGGGGGTGGGGAGTCATGAAACCCTGGATCTTGGTTGTGGCTGAAAACTAGCAGCTCTGTCAAAGGCTGTATCCATGGGAGAGAATCTACTCTATTAAACTGGAAAGGCCACCATGAGTGAGTGTGGGCCTGGGATTGTGGTTCATGTTTTGTTTTATCTGTGTACCCAGTTCTGCCTCCAATATTCTTACGACTCATCCGAGTCTTTGAATCTTTGTAAGTAAACGTATTCTTGTTTTATCATAAACATACCTCAGTGCTATGGTATTAGGCAGTGCGAATTCTCAGCTGAACCAAACCAGCTGGTGTGTGCACTGTTCCCTTTGGGGGACAGTGAGCCTAGTAACGCCAACGAGTGCCCAGTAACAGGGGCTGGATATTACAGGGCTACGCTCTTCAAAGAGAGCTCGGGGATGGAGAGCACTGACTGTTAACCTACAAGCACAGTAGGACTAGCAAAGTCCTGAGAAGAGGGCGTGAGCAGCTGGAAGGCTGGTGGTGCCAGGGAGCTGACTTCCAGCTACCACAAGAAAGACTCCTTCATACTGGAGGCAACAGGGCGGCAAGAAAGCATCACAGGGCTGCTTGGACTTGTCCATGTGGGAGGACACCGAGTCTCTGCTTACCATAGGCGCCAACTTTCTCCAGCGCCGGTGGGTGTCCATGCCCCCCCCACCCCGGCCCCGGCCCTGTCCCCGCCCCGACTCCACCCTTTCCCTGCCCCTATTGGATCCTTTCCCCAAATCCCCGCTCCGGCCCCGCCTCTTCCCCCGGCACGCCGCATTCCCTCTCCTCCCCCCTCCCTCCCTGCCCCGCGAATCAGCTGTTTCACGGCGCAAGGGCTGGGAGGGAGGGGGGAGAAGGACGTGGCGGCGTGCGTTTGCAGAGGAGGTGGAGGCGGAGGTAAGCTGGAGCAGGGGGGGCGGGGCAGGGAGCTACCGGTGGGTGCTGAGCACCCACCAATTCTTTTCTGTGGGTGCTCCAGCCCCGGAGCACCCATGGAGTCGGCGCCTATGCTGCTTACCCCTTTCCTCCCCCGCCCCCAGGCAAGCCCAGCCCTGCATTGCCCCCCAGGCAAGCCTGGCCCTGCTTTCGCCCCTCCCTCCCTGCAAGCCAAGTCCCATCCCTTCTCCCTCAGGTAAGCCCAGCCCCCCGTCCCCCAAGGGTTCTCCCTCACTCGCAGGAGTTGATGATTCTCTGGAAGACCTCCTCACACGCCTGCCGCAGGTTGTTCTGGTTGTCAGACAGGTCATTGGCTGCACACTTGCTGGGGTCAACTTCACAGCTATCCTCCGACTCGTACAACTGGGCAATAGCCTCCCCTGCAACACACATGGAAGAGCCCAGACTGACACGGAGCCTGGGCGGGGTCCAGAGATGAGGTGCCAGGGCTGCGGCCGGACAGGACACAACGGGCATAGTACAATCAAGCTGGCCATTTGGAGACGCCCAAAGAATGTGCCCACTTGTGTGTGAGTATATGAGACTGTGCATGCACGTGTGTGTACATACATGTACAAGTGGGCTCATGTGTGCATGTGTATATGTACAAGTATGTGTTTGCACAAGTGCATGTGTATGTGCGTGTGTTTGTACAAGTGTGTGTGCGTGCAAGTATGTGCATGAGTGGTGTCTATACACATACAAGAGTGCTCATGTGTGTATGCACACATGTACAAGTGTGCATGTGTGGATGTGTACAAGGGTGTGCGTGTATGCACATGTACCTGGGTGTACATGCACGAGTGTGTACGTGTGTTAACAGCTGCACTCTACTGCTGCCTGCTGCTAGGTGAGGTCTGGCTAAGAATGGCATTGGTTGCCCCTGCCCCATCTTGGGCACTGCGTGGCCAGAACCAGGACTCTCTGATCAGAGCTGAAAGGCCAACGCTCAGCCTGATGCAAATGCACTTGGCTATGGGGGCTGAGGGAGCAGGACGGGGACATTGCTGGCAGAAAGGAGAAAGCAAAGTGCTGCAAGGAACAGGCCCTGGAGGCCCATCTTGCTCCAAAGCCAGCATCCTCTCTCTGCACCCCCCCCTGCAATGTGTATTGCCCCCCTGGGGCATTAGCCTGCCACTACAAACTCACCAGTGCATTAACTGGCCCATTACACCCCACCACGTGTTAGCTAACTGACCTATTACACACACAAACACACCCACCCACCCCGTGGGCTAGCCACCAACCCATTTCCCCCCCAGTCCATTAGCCAAATGACCCATCTCTCTCTCTCTCTCTCTCACTCACACACACACACACACACACACACACACACACACACACGTGCGTTAGCCCATCAGCCCATAGGTCACTCACCACCAACTGTTACCATCCCCCCCCAGTGCGTTTGCTGGCTGGCCCGTACCCAGTGTGTCCAACAGGTACTGCCCCCCGACCAGCTTCATGTATTCGTCGATGGCCTTGGTTGCCAGTGTGTTCTCGCGGAAGATCAGTGCCTCTCTGTCGTCGAAGCGGTCCAGCTCCGCCACCCCCAGGTCGATGAGAAATGCCTATGGGGCCAGAGGGGGTGGGGTCACTGGGATCCAGACTTTCCACCCCCGGTCCCCATCCCTGGGCCCACGCAGCCCCATCCCTGCAGCACACACCCAGCCCAGGGTGCTGCAGCACCGCCAGGCTGGGTTTGGCTGTGGGGTGAGGGAGGGGGGGGCTGCTAATGACCATTTGCCCCTCCAGGCCCTGAGGAAAGCAGCCGCGGGCTGCGCAGCTGGGGAAGGACCCTAACTACCCTCTCCCAGGGACCTGTGAGCGACTCACCGCCCAGCACATGCCCCATCACAGTGCCACCCCCAGCCCCCTCCCCTCCCCCGGCCAGGCAGGACAGCCCTTCCTCTCCGGGCTGAGCCCCCCAGTTATACCCCAGAAGGTGATGCTGGGCAGCCCACCACCCACATCCTGGGGCAGCAGGGGGCCCGATTGGAATACTCGGCAGCGGTCCGGGGCTTCGGCAGCACTTCGGCGGCGGGGGGTCCGCTCCGGGTTTTTCGCGGCCCCGAAGGCCCCCCCCGCCGCCGAAATGCCGCCGAAGACCCCCAGAGCGGGGCCCCCTTAGGCGCGGGCGTGGGGCCTGATTCTGGGGAATCAGGTGAATCGGCTTAAAGCCGGCCCTGCCCCCCCAGAGCCCTGCAGAACAGCTCCCTGCCCCCTGCAGCGGGTCGTGCCTCGGCTCCTGCCCCTAGCAGCACAGCAGGGCTCTCTCCCACATGGGGGCCGCGGAGCCGGCCCTACCTCAGGCTCTCCTGTACAGTTCAGATGTCCTGGGACTGAGAGCGCCCCCTGGTGGCTCAGCCATACCTTAGCTTTGCCCGTGCTCTGCAGCACATGCACCAGGGCGCTGGCAAGTTCTTCTTTGTGGCGCACAGCAATAGCAGGCTCCAGCCCGGCACACAGCTCTCGGTAGTGGAAGGTGATATACTCGGCGAACTCCTTGTAGCTCACGATGGGCAGCACCTGGATCTCCTGGTAGCGTCCACGCAGCCGCAGAGAAGGTGCCCGGCTGGGGGCAGCTCCACACAGAGGGTACCATTTCTCCAAGGGCTGGCGCGAGGTGGCCAGCTCCCCCAGTGGGATGGTCACGGTGCCCAGGGGGCTGGCCTCCCGCCGCCGCCCCTCTTCCTCCCGCAGCACGCTGATGTGCAGCTCCCGTGCTGCAGGCAGCGTGGCCAGCTCGAAGAGCTCGCCCCAGAAGAGGGCCCCGTCCGCACCCGCTGACTTGGCCGTAGTGCGGGCGTACAGGGCGCCATCCAGGTGCAGCTGGCAGAAGTAGCGCTTCTTGGGGGGCAGGTCTCGGGCCTCGTACACCCAGAGGCTAAGGGTGTTCTCCACACGCTCGCAGTTGTCCTGGGGGAACGACACAGCATGAGGGGTGTGGACACGCCTCGGCAATACAAGCCAAGGGAGACCCCCCCTGCTCACATGGAGGGGGAGCAGCTCGTGGGGAGGGAGAAAGCCGGGGTGCTGTGGGGCAGGGCAAGGGTGGGGGGGCGCTGAGGGGCCAGGTGATGTGAAGGGCAACTGGCAGAGGGTGAATTCCTTGTGCCCGGTGCAAATGGGAGTGGCTGCACTCCCCCGCCCCAGCTGGTGAGTCGGGGGGGGGGGGGACAGCCATTCCCCAGCTGACGTATCGGGGTGGGGGGGAACACAGCTACTTCCCAGCTCGCATGTTGGGGGGTGTAGATGGTATTTCAAGGACTGGGGGACATAGCCGTTCCACAACTGGCATTTCAGGAGGGCGCAGCTGCTCCCTAGCTGACATTGCAGGGAGGATAGCCATTCCCCAGCTGGCATTGCGGGGGGACATAGCCTTTCCCCAGCTAGTGTTTGGGGGGGGGCGCAGCCACTCCCCAGCTGACATTGGGGGGATAGCTGCTCCGCAACTGCCATTTTGGGGGGCATAGCCACTCCCCTGCTGGCATTTCGGGGGGGGGCGCAGCTGCTCCCCAGCTGACATTGCGGGGGGGATAGCCATTCCCCAGCTGGCATTTCGGGGGGACATAGCTGTTCCCCAGCTAGTGTTTGGGGGGGCGCAGCTGCTCCCCAGCTGACATGGGGGGGGATAACTGCTCTGCAGCTGGTGTGTTGGGGCCATCTCACCTTGTTGGGCTGCACGGTTCTGCGTAAGTTCTCAATCCACCGGTCCCGCTCAGCCACCGATGTGCAGCCGAAACAGCGGCTCCCCTCAGCATTGATTATCTGCGGGGTGAGGGGGAGGTCGTCAGTGGGGGGAGCACAGCTGCAGTAAAGCCGAGGGGACCTGGTGCGGGGTCATGCTGGGTCAGTGGCCAGCCTTGCCATGGGGGGAGGAGGGGACGAGAATCTGCTCGGGCTTGTCCTGTGCTTCCAGGACAGGGCTGGTGCTCCTGGGTTGGGGCGGGTGCCTTGGAGCTAGGACCTGTCCTGCTCCATGGGTGACCCCCATTCAATCCTTGCCCTTGGTGCCCCAGGGCAACAATGCGCTCTGGCCCTGGAGGGGCTGGTCGCTTGCACGGGGAGGCGCCCTGGGAGCATGGGGGAGGCCGGGAGACCCACCCCGAGTCCCTGGCCCAGCAGCACCGTTACCTGGAAGCAGAACTTCTCTCCCAGAATGCTGCTGTGCAGCGGGCGGATCACTACGTCCTCGCCACTCAGATCCAGCTCAGCTGCACTTGGTGCAGGCAGCAGGGACTCACGGGAGCCATGCCGGCTCGGCAGCCTGGGGGGGGGAGAATGCGCCGGTCACGTCCCGCCCAGCCCCCCTGCCGGTCCCAACCCAGTCTCTGCCCACAGCAAGGGGGCCGAGTCCAGAGCCTCTCCTGGAGCGGTGATCAGCCTTTGCCCACACCCGCCCCCTCCCCGCTGGCGATACCAGCTTCCTGGTGCACAGAGCACTGGGGCGGCCTAGGGGCAGGGGGGTTCTGCTGCACAGGATCCTTCGGCACCACTGTACCCAGCTCCTCACTGTGGGGAGTTATTCCACCCATCTGCCCAGGCCCCAGCCTCTGGGGGGCACACACTTGCAGCAGGGCCCCTGGGGGACACGGGGATGGCCTGCTCTAGGCCTAGGAAGGGAGGAGGCTGCAGGGTGGGGGCACTTCCCAGGGGCATCCACACTTTCAGTCCTGTCTGGGGGGCAGGGCCGATGCAACCCATTAGGCGACCTAGGCAGTCGCCTAGGGCACTACTATTTGGGGGCAGCGACCGCAGCGGTATTTCGGCGGCGGGACCTTCCGCCTAGGGTGGCAGAAAAGCTGGCGACGCTCCTGCTGGGGGGGAACCCCCAGCACCCTGCTCGCTGGGGGCTGCTGTTCTACTGAACCCTATACAGGTTGTTACATTGCCCTCACAAGTAGGGCATCTGATCATCCCCACTGGTCCCCTTGGAGGGGTGCCCACGGGCTTTGCTCAGAGGAGGCACGGTCCCCAAACTCCCCAGATCCTAGGGCCCTCCCCACAGCCTTGGCCGAGCAGGGGAAGATGGGGCTGAGGCTTCTTGCTCTCATGCCAGGGGCAGCGGTGGTGTACCTGTCGCCGTCCGTAAGGGGCGCTGTTGTGGAGTCGGGCTTGGATGCAGTCCGGCCCTTCCGTTCTCTTAGCCTCTTCCATATCAGCCCCTAGGATGAGGAATAGCCAACAGTAACAAGGCTCTCGTGCCACTCAGCCAGCGCTGAAACATAGCCACCTCGGGAGGGGGGGAGGGGAGAAGAGCTACCCCGATAGCTAGGGAAGGGGACCGGACAAGGGCTGTGAGCCCAGGACAATGCTGGGGGGCCAGAGAGGCAGGAAGGAGTCAACCAGACCAGCTGGGCACCTGGTAGTCTGCATGGCCGCTGGGCTCAAGGTGGAGGTCTCTGTGTGCTCCTACATAGCCCTATGGGCATGTGTGAGCGTCCTTGAGTGTCCCCAGGGAGATGTGGGATCTGTGTCCCTCTCTGGAGTTATGTCCCTGGGGTGTGACACCTGGGGCCTGTCCCCTCTCCCATTCCCAGCTCCCCGGGTCAGGGCAAAATTCTAGTCCTAGCTCAGCAGCTGGGATTTTCTTACCTTCACGTTACTGAACTGGGAGCTGGTTGACACGTCGTTCTCAGGGCCTCTTCCCGGGGCCCGGGGGCTGGGCGAGCTCTTCCCCTCGGAGGAGAGATCTACAAGAATCAGCCACACTCAGCAAGAGATCCCAGCCCTCCGGGGGGTCAGCTCGGGGAGGGGACTGGAGAAGGGCTGTGAGCCCAGTGTGACGTTGCAGTCTATATGGTTTTATAAAAATATGCTAATGAGTGAATATAATGTAACTGGAATATGCTTCATGCAAAAGGTCTCTTGTAAGGTATCATTACAAAGCTTATAATCATTGAGTGTGGTCATCTTATTTGTATAAATGTACCACTCTTGTATCTGAAACTAGAAATATGAAATATCACTCTGAGGGCCTATTGTAATTATGTAAAGTGGGGGCCATTAATGGTGGTTTGGAATCTTGATGACTCCCATTAACCAGGACAATTGTCTTCAGCTGGCTAAAGAGAGAGCCTCTCCACCCCCCTCTGCTAGCACCCCAGGATACCTGGGAGAAAACTGGAACAAAGGGCAGTGACTGCAAGGGGTGTGAGTGATGGCTGGACCCAGGCTAAAAGGAGATTAGTCTGTAAAATGGAGCATTCTGGAACTGGTGAGGATCTTATCTGTATTCAGTTTGATTAGACATGGATTTGTGCATTTTATTTTATTTTGCTTGGTGACTTACTTTGTTCTGTCTGTTACTACTTGGAACCACTTAAATCCTACTTTCTATATTTAATAAAATCACTTTTTACTTATTAATTAACTCAGAGTATGTATTAATACCTGGGGGAGCAAACAACTGTGCATCTCTATCAGTGTTATAGAGGGTGAACAATTTATGAGTTTACCCTGTATAAGCTTTATACAGGATAAAACGGATTTATTTGGGTTTAGACCCCACTGGGAGTTGGGCATCTGAGTGTTAAAACAGGAACACTTCTGTTAGCTGCTTTCAGGTAAACCTGAAGCTTTTGGGGCAAGTAATTCAGACCCTGGGTCTTTGTTGGAGCAGATGGGAGTGTCTGGTTCAGCAGGACAGGGTGCTGGGGTCCCGAGCTGGCAGGGAAGGCAGGAGTAGAGGTAGTCTTGGCACATAGGGTGGCAGCTCCCAAGGGGGTTTCTGTGATCCAACCCGTCACACCCAGGACACTGCTGGGGGGTCAGAGAGGCAGAAGGGCGTCAACCGAACCAGCTGGGTACCTGGGAGAGGGGCCCTGGGAGCCTGAATGGCCACTGGGCCTGGGAATGTCACTGCGCAGGACTCCCCCCAGCTCTTCCGGTGCCCCTCTGTCCTGGTCCGCAGTCCCCTGGTATCCCAGCTGTGGGCTCTCCCCACAGCTCAGCCAGTGCCCCTCAATCCCAACCCACAGCCCCTGCCATCCCAGCTGAGGGCTTCCCCTGCAGCTCTGCTAATGCCCCTTGGGCCCAACGCATAGCCCCCTGCTATCCCAGCCCTGCCCCCTCCCCCCAGCTCTTCTTGTGCCCCTCAGTCCTGAGCTCTCAATTGTCATGCTGGATCAGAGAGGATGGAATTCTCCCACCACTGACCCTGGCCAGCACCAGATGTTCCCAAGGAAGGTACAGAGCTCCCCTTCGTGGCCAACTCTGGACTAACCGGCCTGTAGGGGGCATTTGTCCCTCGCCAGCCCTTACGGGGCAGCTCAGGGGACCAAGGCAGGAGGGTTTGATCTCTTCTGCCTTTCTCAGTGACTGTTCTGGCTCTGAGCTTCTCCTGGCCCCTGCTCCACTCACCACCCTCCCCAGCAGCCTCCGCATCCATCACCCCTGGCCCGCACCGCTCCCCTCTCATGCAGAATTGATTCCCAGGGTCCCTGGAGCTGCCCGTGCGATGCTGGGACTAAGAAGACTAATGCCAGTGTCTAGACAGAGCAGTCAAGGAGCAGCAGGCCAGGAACCGGACCCAATCTCCAGTGATGGGCTCCCCAGTGCCAGATCCAGCAGTAAGACTCCCTGCTGCTCCTCGATAGCTCTGTCTATAGCAGGGGTGGGCAAACTTTTGGGCCTGAGGGCCACACCAGGGAATAGAAATTGCATGGCGGGCCATGAATGCTCACAAAATTGGAGTTGGGGTGCAAGAGGGGGTGAAAACTCTAGTTGGGGGTGCAGGCTCTGGGGTGGAGCTGGGGATGAGGAGTTTGGGGTGTAGGAGGGTGCTCCGGGCTGGGATCAAGGGGTTTGGAGAGTGGGAGGAGGATGAGGGCTGGGGCAGGGGATTGGGGCATGGGGAGAGGCTCAGGGGTGCAGGCTCCGAGCGGCGCTTGCCACTGCTTCCAGGAGCTGCTTGAGGTATGTCCCTTCTCTGACTCCTACACACGGAGCGGCCCCCGACTCTGCTAGCACCGGAGCAGGACCATGCGGCTGCTTCCGGGAGCCGCTTGGTACGGCCCCCGACCCTGCGCCCTGGAGCGGGGCCATGCCACAGCTTCCGGGAGCCGAGTGGTGTGGCCCCCGACCTGACGCCCCGTCCGGAGCGCCGGAGCGGGGCAAGTCCCATACTCTGCTCCCCAACAGGAGCGGGCCATAGTTTGTCCACCCCTGGTCTATACCCTGGCATTAGCCCTCTCAGTCCCAGTATCGCACGGGCAGCTCCTGGGTGTTCGTGACCCCCTAAGTCCCTTCCAGTTGCTGCTCTCCAGGATGCAGCCCACCCCACCCCAGCAATGGGACCTGTATCCCCCTAGGGGACGTGCAGTTCCTGCCCTGGGGACATGGTGAGGCCCTGGCTATGCAGGGGAGAGCAGGGGATTCCTTGTTTGTTTTTTTGCTGGCGGGAGTCTCCCAGGCGAGGGGAGTCTGGAGGATCCTGAGGGGCAGATTGTGGGGCTGCCATTTAGGAGTAGGGCAGGGGTCTCAAACTCAAACAACCACGAGGGCCACATGAGGACTAGTACATTGGCCCAAGGGCCGCATTACTGACACTTCCCCCCGCCACCCTCGGCCCCGCCCCCACTCCACCCCTTCCATGAGGCCCCTTCCCTGCTCCCATTCCAACCCATTCCCCGAAATCCCCACCCCAACTCTGCCCCCTCCCTGCCCCCATGGGGAGCAGGAGAGGTGTGGGATGTGGTGGGGGCTCAGGGCAGGGAGTTGGGGTGTGGGGTGCAGGAGGGGTGAGGGGTGCAGCAGGGGGTCAGGGTCCAGGGTGCGGCAGGGGGCTCAGGGCACGGGGTTGGAGTGCAGGAGGGGTGTGGGGTGCAGCAGGGGGCTTAGGGTAGGGGGTTGGGCTGCAGGAGGGGTGCGGGGTACAGCAGGGGGTTGGGGTGCAGGAGGCGTGTGGGGTGCGGCAGGGGGCTCAGGGCAGGGGGTTGGGGTGCAGGAGGGGTGCGGGGTGTGGCAGGGGGCTCAGGGTAGGGGGTTCGGCTGCAGGAGAGGTCGACCCGGCGCCGCCCCGGGAAGGGGCCGGACCCTGGGGGAAGGGGGGCACAGGGGTCTGTGTGTTGCTGTTGCTTCAGGCACCGCCCCCAGCAGCTCCCATTAGCCGGGAATAGGGAACCAAGGCCAATGGGAGCTGCTGGAGGTGCTGTCTGAAGCAAGAACAACACACAGCCCCTGTGCCCCCCGTTTCCCACGTTCTGGCTGCTTCCCAGTGCGCGTAAGGCCGGAGCCGCTCTAGGTAAACTCTGGGGGAGGGTGGGCGGGCTGCGAGGAGCTTGCGGGCCGCAGAAAATAACCCAGCGGGCCGCGTGTTTGAGACCCCTGGCGTAGGGTGACCAGATGTCCCGATTTTTGGGTCTTTTTCTTATAGGCTCCTATTACCCCCCCCCACATCCCCATCCCAATTTTTCACATTTGCTGTCTGGTCACCCTAGGCGTGTCTGATCCAGGGCTGGAGCCTCCCAGGGGGGGCAGAGATGGGGTTACCGCTCCCCCTGGAGGGGATCAAGCCCCCACCAGTCCCAGTTCCTGCCCCCCCCATCAGTCGAGCTGCTCTGGGAGGAAGTGGGAGGTGCAGAGCCAGCCGCAGGGACAGGAAGAGGCTCGGCACAGAGCACCAGCCCCTGAGTGCTCAGAAAGTGTCACCTGGGGCTCAGCCACCCTCTGAAGATGGCCCCATCCCAGATCTGGATGTCCCTGGGGGGAGCAGAGGGAGAGCAGGCACTGGGGGCAGGGCTGAGGAGGGGATCGGACCCCTGGAATGGGGAGGGTGTGATGGGGGAAGAGGAACCCAGGGAGGGGGGAAGGCAGAGTGTGGGGAAGTTAACCACCGGGGAGAGCTGGGCAAGGCAACGAGTGGGAGAGCTGACCCCCAGGGGTGGGGGGTTGGGCAGGGCAGGGTGGAGGTTGTTATAAAGGGCAGGGTGTGCGGGAGCTGACCCCCTGGGGCAGGGCTGGGCTGGGCAGGGCAGGGGGTGGGGGAGCTGACCCCACTGGGGGCTGGAGAGGGCAGGGTGTGGGGGGTGTTGGGCAGGGTGTGGGGGAGCTGACCCCCTGGGGCAGGGCTTGGCAGGACAAGGAGTAGGGGAGCTGACCCCCAGGGGTGGGAGGTTGGGCAGGACAGGGGTTGGGGGAGCTGACCCCCTGGGGGGGTTAGGCAGGACAGGGGGCAGGGGTGCTGACCCCACTGGGGGCTGGGCAGGGCAGGGTGTGGGGGAGCTGGCACCCAATAGGCAAGACAGGACGGTGGGGGGAGCAGATGATACCCAGCCCCTCCTCAGAGCAAGGGATGGGGGTTCTTAAAGGGTCAGCACCAAATTTAAAAGTCATCTGAGTTACCAGCACTTGGTAGGACCCTGGGGACAATCATGTGTCCCATTCTGTCACGCAGCTCCTTTGGACAGCAGTGCTATCTACTGGTGGGTGGTGGTGTCACTGCCCAGCTCTCAGGTACTAGCCCTGTACTGCGATACCTGGGCTGTGTGTGCTCCAGGGAAGGGGGTTCACACAGGCACTAACTCAGAGGTGGGCAAACTACAGCCCGCGGACCATATCTGGCCACGGGACTGTCCTGCCCGGCCCTTGAGCTCCAGGCCAGGGAGGCTAGCCCCCGGCCCGTTCCTTGCTGTCCCCCTTCCCCGCAGCCTCAGCTCACCGTGCCACCAGCGCTTTGGGCGGCGGGGCTGCGAGCTCCTGCCAGCCTGCACAGCTGCGAGAGCCACCAGCCTGCCCCGGTGCTCTAGACTGCAGGACGGTGTGGCTGGCTCTGACCGGGCGGCCCGGCTGACAGTCCTGCTGCTGTGAATGGCCTGGTAAGGGGGTGGGCAGCAGGGGGGTTGGATAAGGGGCAGGGGATCCTGGGGGGCATTCAGAAGACAGGGAGCAGGTTGGATCGGTGTGGGAGTCCCGGGGGGGGCCTGTCAGGGGGCGGGGGTGTGGATAGGGGTTGGGGCAGTCAGGGGACAGGGAGCAGTGGGGGTTAGATGGGGGTGGGCTACTGGGGGGGGCGGTTAGGGGCGGGGGATTCCGGGAGGGGGCGGTCAGGGGACAGGGAGCAGGGGGGGTTGGATGGCTCGGGGGGAGTTCTGAGGGGGCAGGAAGTGGGAAGGGGCGGATGGGGGCGGGGACCAGGCTGTTTGGGGAGGCACAGCCTTCCCTACCTAGCCCTCCATACAGTTTCAGAACCCCGATGTGGCCCTCAGGCCAAAAAGTTTGCCCACCCCTGCATTAACTGCTGGATTTGGGGTTCGTTCCCAGAGCACAGTAGGGGTGAGATGAGACCCAGCCACATCTGGCAGGTGCCCAAAGCTTGGTGCCATCGCAGACAGTGGGGAAACAGGGAGGGTCAAGTGATTTTCCGAGGGTCCCCCAGAAAGTCTGGCCAAGCCAGGGATAAAACCCAGCTGGCTGAGGGCTTCTCGCCGCCCCCTAGCCCACTCTGTCCCCTGGCCGGACCCCTATGCACCTCCGGCTCCAGGCAGTCTCTGCTTCCCACCACCTGTGGGGCCGCACCTGTCTCCCCGGAGCTGAGCTGCCCGAGACTAGTGCGGAAGCCTGGCCAGTCTCAGCCAGGTGCAGGCGGGGGGAACAGTGTGGGGGGCTTGGCTGGGCCCCTCCAGGCAAGTGCGTCTTGAGGGAGCCTGGTGACTGCAGCCGGGAGGCAGGGCATGCGGGAGTGGGTCTCTGGGATGTGGGCGGAATGGGCTGTGAGGGGACAGGGAAAATGTGTGTTGGGGCACTGGGGAGTGGGGGTTCTGTGGGGAGTGCTGGGCAGTTGTGGTGGGGCTGTGGGCAGGGGGGTGCTGTGCATTTGTGGGGTGAGGGGGCACTGGGCATAGTGGGTCCAGGGGGATTCTGGCCATAGGGAGTCGGGGGGGGGCAGTGTTGGGCGGGGAGAGCTGTGTAGCACGGCTTGGGCCCGTCCCTGAGGGGCAGGGGCACGCTGGCAGCACACAGCTGAGTGGGCCACTGTGCATCTGGCAACTGCCAGTTTGTAAATAGTGGCCTCGCACTGGGCTGGGCGGTGCGGGGCCACCCCTGCCATGCCATGCCCCATTGCCTCTGGCTGTCCCCTTGCTCTGGGGACTGACCTCCCTGTGCCATGCACCATTGCCTCCATGGGGGCCCAAAAATATGTTTGGCGCCGGCAGGACCATCCCTAGCCATTTGGGTGCCTTACGCAGCCCCCCCGCAGGGGGCTGTGTGGGGCCCCAGGCCTCCCCCCCAGGTCTGGGAGGCAGGAGGTGTCTGGGGCCACTTTGGGGGGCTCCACAGGCCCAGAGTGGCCCAAGGGATTAGTGGGGGGCCAGGAGCACCCTGCTCCTCTTCCCTTGCCCCAGCCCCAGCCATGTCCCTCGGGGGAGAAGGCTTGGGGGAGGGGATCCGGTGAGAGCCGGGGGCAGTCCTTTCCCTACCCCGAGCGACACGGCTGGGGCTGGGGCAAGGGAAGCGGAGCGGACTGGAGCCGCATCTCTCCGCTTCCCGCCGCTGGTGAGTGTGGGGGGCATCCTTTCCCCGCACTCACCGGCGGCGGGAAGCAGAGCGCTGCGGCTGGGAGCTGGCGGAGGAGAGCGGGCTGGGGCCGGGTTGCTCCACTTCCCACTGCTGCCGGTGAGTGCGGGGTCGCTGGGGGAAGTGGGGTGGGCCAGGGGCGGAGCAGGGGGGAAGGGTAAGAGGCAGGGCAGAGGGAGTTGTTCGGGGCCCCACACCCCCCTAGGGATGGCCCTTCCCCTTGCGGGGGGGGGGGGGGACGGGACGGCCGAGGGATAGGGCTAGTCGCCAGGACTGGTGCTAGCATGTATGCTGCACGCAGTTGCCTAGGGCACCATGACATTTGGGGCAATTTGGTGCCCTACGCAGCTGCGTAGGCCTAAGGATGGCCCTGGGCACCGCCCGGGCCCACAAAAGATTAATCCAGGCCTGCCTGACTCCTAGACTATGCCGCCTTCTGGGCACAATGCAATCATCACAGCTGCCAAACCAATACAACCCGTCTCTGCTCCCATTAGTAATACCCCCCCCACATGCCCCCAGTCCCCCACCTGCCAAGTGCCCTGGCACTGCATCCTGCCTGTGGATACAGTGGAACTGTCCCTGCCCCTGTAATGCAGCTACCTTTGGGGAGGAGCCCACCAGCTGCCAAACAGCAACTTTTGCCCCCCTGACGTCTCTCCAACAGGCTGCTCTGAGCTCAGCGGAGGGACAAAGGACCAATTCCCAAACTGAACCACTGGAGTGGATCCCCTCCCGGCCCCTGCGCCCCCCGCCCAGCTGGCGTGCTCCCCTTCAGGCCAAACTCAGCCCCAGCAGGAGCAGCTGTGGCTGGCAGGGGGAGGCTCCTAGTGCCCCTGCTCCCAGTGCCGAGGGGCAGGTGCCCGGAGGTGCTGGGGTGCCCACAGAGGGCAAGCTGGGCAGGGCTGCCCTGACTCACCTCTCCGTGTGGCACAGAGCAGCCAGCACCACGACCCCATCGCTCCAGCTGATCCCTGGGCTGGGGCGTCTCCCCCATCAGCACCCAGGCAGCTGGGAGCCCTGGGGGGTGGGGAGGGGGAAGGAAACAGTCTGGCCCTATCTCTCAGGATCAGCACACGCAGCACAGAGGAAGCCATGACACACCCGAGACATCTCTGCTGAGAGCGCTTCCTCCCCAGCGCTGCATCCGCATAGCCCTCTGCAGCATGGCTCACACACAGCACCAGGCAGGGGGCTACGGGTGGCAAGTGTGTGTGCATGTATGTGAGAGTGCACGTGTAAGAATACCTGTGTGAGTATGAGTATGCATATAGGAGTGTGTGCGTATGAATGCATGCATGCACTCGTGTGTGTGTACATGTGTGTCAGTGTGCATGGCACTGTGTCAGGGCTCACTCACCGGTGTCCCTCCTGCAGCCCAGGGACGGATGAGCGTTGGTCTCCGAAATGGAGCTGCCAGTTCTGTTCCGGCTCTTGTACAAAACCTGGGAGTAAGGAGCAGAGCCTAGAACATCAGCAAGTGACTGACCCCGGTGTCCATTCCTCCACTGGGCCTCCCTCCCTGTTGCCCCACTCCCTCTGCCGGCCCCTCTCCTTCTCTGCCAACCCCATGGCCTCCATCCCTCCACTGGACCTCCGTCCCTCCCCATGACCCCCATCCCCTCTGCTGGGCCTCCCTCCCTACCGGTCCCATCCCCTGCACCTGGCCTCCCTCCCCACAGCCTCCATGCCCTCCATAGGGCTCCCTCCCACCTTGGCAATCCCATCCCCTCTGCCTGGCCTCCCTCCCCGCAATCTCCATCCCTCCACCTGGCCTCTCTCCCTCCCCACAGCCTCCATCCCTCCACCCAGTCTCCATCCCTCCCTGCCACCCCCATCCCCTCCGCCCAGCCTCCCTCCCTGCTGCCTGCCTAGTCTCTCTATTCCCCATGCCCCACTCACCCCTCCATTCCCCACACCTATCCCTGCCCAAGCCCAGAGGGTCTGCAAGGCTGGGCCCTCTCCCAGTGGTGCCTCTCCAGCAGAGCAGAATCTCCCCCCACCAGCCCTCCTGGGCAGTGGCTGCTGTGGGGCAGCTTCAGGCATTGGGTCCTCCCTGACCCCTGATGCCAATTCCACCCCAACAATACACAGGCCCAAGAAGCTGCCCCCGCCTCCAGCAGGGGGTTCAGGAACCGGCTCCGCCCAAGGGCAACAGGTTCAGCTCCCAAGGGAGCCCTTGGCAGACTCTAAAGCTGCCGGGTAGGGACCCCTGGGGCTGGAGCAGGGGGGTGAGGAGCCCTCCACAGATCCAGAGTCCAGTTGGGAGCACAGTGACCAATGGGGTGCAATGCTGGGAGCGACATCCCTGCCCCTACCACAGGCCCCTCACCTCCTCATCCCCTCCACTCCACTTCCCAGGCCCCGCACCTCCTCATCCCCTTCCCCTGGCCAGGCCCCTCACCTCCTTGTCCCCATCCCCACCACCCCCAAGCCCCTCACCTCCTTTCCCCATCCCCCCAACCCCCAGGCCCTTCATCTCGTCATTCGAAACCTCTCGTCCCACCCCTCAAGCCCCACACCTCCTTTCCCCATCCCCCGCTTTATTCCCCCCAGGCCCCTCACCTCCTCGTCCCTGGCCATCAGCACCAGCTGTCCATCCACCAGGGAGAAGTTCGAGACATCCCAGACAGGGACCTCGGGGGACGGGGCCAGCGGAATCCGCTGCACGGGGCGCACGCCATCTGGGGGGAGAGAGACAGCTCGTCAGGAGGGTGACACCTGGCCTCAGGGATCAGATCCCCCCAAATCTCCCGACTCCTGTCCACACCCGCGTCTGTCCATCTCTCCCCGCTCCTGTCCATCCTTTCCCTCCCCGCCTCTCTTTACTCTTCCCCTGCCCCACTCTTCCACCTCCCTTCTCCTGTTTGGGTTTTTATACCATGCCCATCACTGTGGGATCTGGGCAGTGCTGCAGTCAGGCTCTGGGCCTGGATCCCCGCAATGCTGCACTATGTGAGATGTAAGAGGCTGGCCTGGGCTATGGGCCCATGGACCCCATCACACCATGCCACACTCTGGGTCTGCCCCTCTGCCCCCTGGTGAGTTGTGGGTCTGTGTCCATCCCCTTTGGGCTGCACGCAGGCTCTGGCAGTGGCACTCTCTCTATAGATTGGCCTCACAGATCAGCGCCGGGGGACCTGGGGGACTTGTGGCAATTGGCAAGCCAGGTTATTGGCGGGTCAGGCAGGCCCAGTGTTCACCAGCAGTTAGGGCCTTTGGGTGGCACTGGGGCAGGTGCTGCCCAAGTCCTGGGAGTCGGAGCTTTCCTGGGCACCTCCCCCTGCATTCATGCTCCCAGCCGGCTGGGCTGCCCCTGCTCCCAGCAGCAGCAGCAGGAGCAAGCAGCCCATGTCTGGGCCGGGATGGAATAGAGGGGGTGGGGACCAGGCCCCTCCTGTCCCCCAGGGGGACTCCTGCCTGCACTTGTGCATTGCAGGCGTGGGCTGCCAGGGCATGGAGCCGGTTCCACTGGAATCGGTGGCGGGGGATGGGGACGGGCAGCTGCAGGTTGTTGGGCACCTGCCAAGCCCAGGAGCTCAGTGTCTGGAACACACCCACTCTAGTTTCTACACACAGGGTGGTGCCCGGCAGAACCAGCCACGCTGCACATTTAAAATACCACTGCAGCCTGCTCGAAGGGGATCCCTAATGCCGAGTGTGGACCCACTGGGTCGATGCTAGGCCCTCAGCTGTGAGCCAGTCTCCTGGAGGAACTCCATCCCTGTGCCAGACCCCAAGGGATCTCACTCTTCCTCCAGGGCAGGCCACTCAGCCTCACTGAACCACTGGGCTTCAGCGCTCCTTCTTCTCCCTGGGAACTCTGCTCAGTGAGTCCAGCTGAGAGAGACCCTGATAGAGACTTGTACATGCTTCAGGAATTAATGCCCCTCACCCCATAGTTACAGTGACACACAGCGCTGTCAAGACAGTCAGGTTTATTAGTCTAGAACTCAGCATGGGAAGTCCTGAGGTCAGCACAGAGCAGTGAGGGTTAAAGCACAGACCATTCTGGTTAGCCCAGATCCCAGCCAAGCTGAAGTGAACAGCCTCTGTTTGTCTCTCGGGCTGTCTACACTGCACTTTTGTCGATAAAACTTTTATCGGTCAAGGGTGTGAAAAAACACACCCCTGACCGACAAAAGTTTTATCGGCGAAAAGCACCGGTATCTCCCACCAACAAAGCTACCGCCGCTTGTTGGGGGTGGTTTTATTTTGCCAGCAGTAGAGCTTTTTCCTGCCAGCAAAGAGCGGCTACGCGGGAGACCTTTGTGCCGCTGTAAGGTACGCAGTGTAGACATAGCCTTAGTCTGACTTCCTTGGTGAGAGTCCAGCTTCCACCAGAAGCCAACATTTATCCCCCACCTCAGACCTTCCCCGTCCTTTGTTCTCAGGAGGGGGAGGAGGGCAGTCTGGTCTGTGCTCACCTTCCCTGCTGAGAGAGTGGATCCAGGAGTCATTGGAGCTGGCATTGTCTCTCTGGACACCCTGTTGATCTGGGTCAGATTCAATTGGTTCCTTAATTACTCTATTCATTCCACCCAGGGGCGGCTTTATGCTTTTTGCCGCCCCAAGCACGGCAGGCAGGCAGCCTTCGGCGGCACGCCTGCGGGAGGTCCGCTGGTAACGTGGATTCGGCGGCATGCCTGCAGGAGGTCCACCGGTCCTGCGGCTTCGGCATAGCTGCCACTAAATTGCTGCCAAAGCCACAGGACCGGCGGACCTCCCGCAGGCATGCCGCCGAAGGCAGTCTGACTGCCGCCCTTACGGCGACCAGCAGGCCGTAAGGCTTGGTACGCTGGTGCCTGGAGCCGCCCCTGATTCCACCCAGACAGGGAGGTAACACGCACACCTATGTCTCTTAGCCTTCCCTGAGAACAAACTTAGCCCATGTCTACACTATGAAGTTTTGTCAACAAAAGTTATACCATTTTAATTAAACTGCTGTTGCATGTCCACATTAGCTCCTTGTGTCTGCAGAGCACATCCACATTAGCAGCTCTTGCATCGACACAGAGAGAGTAGCTATCCCACTGTGCAACTGGCCACAAGGTGCTTTGGGAAAGGTTTGCAATGCCTCATGGGGCAGGTGCAGTGTCACATGATGCAGGTTTCTCAATCCCATCCCCATAGGCATCCTACTGGATTGCCAGTGGCTTTTCTCTGAAGTGTCTGTGTGGGGGAGGAGGGGAGAATGTGGTGAGTGTGTGGTGGGGAGGGGGAAGACAGAAACAGTGTGTGTGTTGGGGAAGAGCCTGTCGGCATGCTGTCTCTTTACATTCAGACAGCAGCCTGAGCAACCAATCCTGGGGGAGGGGACACCCTCCCACATCAGTCCCTGGCTCTGCACAGCACAGCAGTCTCCCCTCCCAGCAGCAGCGGCCACCTGCTGATTCCACATTAATGGTTCTGTGACTCCCTCCTCAGCTCTGTGAGCTCTCCAGGCTGAGGAATGACAAAGCTTCTGGGAGCTTTGAAAGGGGAGGGGTCCATGCCTGCCCGCCCAGTGGCTGAGATCAAAACAGTGAGCAGAGCGGTCACGGTAGGCATTGTGGGATACTGGGGGAGGCCAGTTATATCAACATAACGAACAGCAGTGTCTACACCAGTGGTCACCAACCTGTAGATCGCAATTGACTGGTCGATCCTGGAGCCTCTGAAAGTCGATCGCAATCTCCGGCTGCTAAAAGTCTGGCAGCACAGACAGGACCGGCTCTGGCTTTTTAGCCGCCCCAGGCAAAAAAGCCTCCCACCGAGCCCCCCCAGCGCGGCAGGGGAGGGCACCGAGCCCGGCCGCAGGCCGCTCTCCCCGACCGGCCAGAGTGCCGGGGGGAGGGCGGCAAGCCTGCCGCGGCTCCGCTGGTGGCCGGAGCCCCGGGAGGAGGGCGGAGAGCCCAGCTGGGGCTCCGCTCTCCCCGGCGGCCAGAGCGCCGGGAAGAGGGCGGCGAGCCCTCCGCGGTTCCGCTCTCCCTGGCGGCCAGAGCGCCGGGGGGAGGGCAGCGAGCTGGCCGGGGCTCCGCTCTCCCCGGTGGCCAGAGCGCGGGGGGAAGGGCGGAGTGCCGGCCGGGGCTCCGCTCTCCCCGGCGGCCGGAGCAGGAGCACCGCGCCGCCCCCCTCCAGGTGCTGCCCCAAGCACAAGCTTGGTGGGCTGGTGCCTGGAGCCGGCCTTGAGCACAGAGGGGCGAAGGCAGGCCCCCTGCCTGCCCTGGCCCTGCACCACTCCCAGAAGCATCCAGCACGCCCCTGCGGCCCTGGGGGAGGGGCAGGGGTCTTGGCACACTGCTCCTGCCTGCAAGCACAGCCCCGCAGCTCCCATTGGCCGGGAATGAGAAACTGCAGCCAATGGGAGCTGCAGGGGCAGTACCTGCAGGGATGGGCAGCGTGCAGAGCCATGTGTCCCCCCAGGGGCCGCAGGGGCATGCTGGCTGCTTCCAGGACCGGTATGGGGCAGGGACAGGCAGGGAGCCTGCCTTAGCCCTGCTGCGCTGCCGACCGGGAGCTGCCCGAGGTAAGTGCCACCCGGCGGGAGCCCATACCCCCTCATGCATCCCAAACCCCAGCTCTGAGCCCCTTGCCAGAGCCACCAACCCATAGCCCCTCCTGCACCCCAAATCATAGAATCATAGGGTTAGAAGGGACCTGAGGAGGTCATCTAGTCCAACCCCCTGCTCAAAGCAGGACCTAATCCCCAACTAAATCATCCCAGCCAGGGCTTTGTCAAGCCTGACCTTAAAAACCTCTAAGGAAGGAGATTCCACCACCTCCCTAGGTAACCCATTCCAGTGCTTCACCACCCACCTAGTGAGCCCTGAGCCCCCTCCCAGAGCTAGCACCCCGTACCCCCTCCTACACCCCAACGCTCTGCCCCAGCCTGGAGCCCCCTCCTGCACCCCAATCCCCTGCCCCAGTCTCAGCCTGGAACCCCCTCCCACACTCCAAACCCCTCAGCCCTAGCCCAGAGCCCACACCCCTGCCCCAGCCCGGTGAACGTGAGTGAGGGTGGGGGAGAGCAAGTGACAGAGGGAGGATGGAGTGAGCGGGGCGGCGCCTCGGGGAAGGGGCGTGGTAGATTCTGGGTTGCACTTAAATTCAAAAAGTGATCTGGTGCGTAAAAAGGTTGGAGACCACTGGCCTACACTGACACGTTTGTCTCAATAAGCTCTGTGCCTCTCGTCAAGGTTGTTTTACTTTGTCCTCAAAACAGCAGAGTTTTGCCGCCAAGAGTAGCTTTCTAGTGCGTGCAGCTCCACTGTTTTGTCGACAAAAGCTGCCTTTTGCTGACAAAACTGTTTAACGTAAACAAGACCTTTTTCCCGCCTCTGGGTAGCCATGCAACATATAGGGGAAACTGAAGCACACCCAGGCTTCATAAAAAAATTACAATTCCCACTTTCTCACAGGCAGGCAGTGGTCCACAGAGTACAGTCCCAGGCAAGATCTGCCCTCACTGAGACTTGATCAGGCCTGATTTCCCCTCCTGAGGCTCCTGCCAAAGTTTTTTTTTTTTTGGGGGGGGGGGGGGAGGGGGGAGGAGTTGGTGGGAATAAATAATAACTATAACCTAGCTTTTATCTAGTGCAATTCATCTATAGATCTCAGCGATCAGTATTCCTATACCCATTTAACAGGCACAGAAGAAGGCAAAGATACTAGCCCCAAACCACCCAACAGCCCAGTGGCAGGACTGGGAATAGAGGTCAGGTCTCCTGAGTTCCGCCCTGTGCTCTATCCACTAGGCCACACTACCTCCCAGCAAACACATAACGCAAAGAGCCTACACACCCCTGAGGGTGTAAATGTGTTCCGCTCCCCACAGTGTGTTACAACTCCTCTTTGTGCCTGGTCATTGTGGAGGGTCTGCAGAGAGGCAGGGCCGGCTCCAGGCACCAGCGTAGCAAGCAGGTGCCTGGGGCGGCCAATGAAGAGGGGGGCGGCACGTTCGGCAGCAATTTGGCGGCGGGGCCATCACTCCCTCTCGGAGCGAAGGACCTGCCGCCGAATTGCTGCCATAGAATGAAGTGGTGGTAGAGCTGCCGCCAAGCGCGATCGCAGCTTTTTTTTTTTTGCTGCTTGGGGCGGCAAAAATGCTAGAGCCGGCCCTGCAAGGAGGGAGACCAGACTGGCCTGAAATAAAATCAGGGCAGATGTGTGCTGACTATCGGGACAGCCTCCTGGCAGGGGGGGATGCGGCTGTGGCAAGGAGAGGGGAAGGTGCCCCGTTGCCAGCCAAGCCAATGTACAATGATGCACATGCTGGTTTTGCCACAGCAGGCAAGGAGCAGTGAGGTCCAGCCTCACTGCAGGTGCAATGTGCCTGCCCTTACTAGAAGAACCCTGTGGCAGGGGAGAGCTCGGGGCCTCCTTGCTGGGACCTGGACCTCTCCTGATCCTGTCCTAGGGAAGGTTTCCTTTGAGCTGGGGGCACTGTGCCACCCGTGCGAGGGCAGCTCTCAATGCATAGCGAGACGGCCTCACCAACAAAGCCACAAGGGCTGTGAGCCAAACATGTTGCGTGCCTTCCTGCACATCAGCGGCCCGAGCCCCACAAGGCGCAAGGGGCGGAATTTCCAAACAGCCCCGCCCCCAGCAGCGTCCATGCAGACTGACAGAACAATCCCCTCTCCCCGCACAGACGAGGAGGTAACTGACTGGCCAGAGGAGGCCTCACCCTTGCCTCAGTCCTGGCCTGGCCACAAAGAGGAACAAGGCTTGAGAAATCACAGCGTAATGCACCATGGAGATGCCCTTCCCCACCACACTGGCCAGGCCGGGCCCCTTTCTGGGCTTCTGGCTCAGGCCTCAGGCAGAAGGAGTCTCAAAACATGCAAGACTGAGCGCTGGCCCCAGGACCCCCCCAACCAAGGGCAGCCACCAAGGCCATGCTCCCTGTGAGGGTCCCACATCCACAGCAGGGAGAGGGAGGCAGAGAGAGCAGGACTCCGAGAGGAAGCAGGGACAGAACTTCTTGGGCACAGAGCTTGCTGGAGGGGCGTGCCGGGAGATTTCTGAACAAGAAAATTGCCGGCTGCTGTTTGTTCTGCTGAGGTCAGGGAAACTGGACTATGTGTAAATAAAAAGATCCCACTGAGAATACACTGACTAGGAGCAACGACTACTCCCCCTAACGGAAGCAACCTTGCAAAGCCCCAGCTATTTGCAAATTGCTCAGGCCAAAGGGGAACAGCCCATCACTATTATCCATACAAGGGGACGTGGCAGAGCTAGGCAGAACGGCCCCAACCCAACATGGAACTTGCCATCTTGTGCAGCCAGTCCGGGAATCCTGACATGGGTATAGCTGGCTGAGCTGGCAGGACTCCCATCACCCACTCTATGCGTGTGCAGCCCTGGAGAGTCAGCCTTGGCCTTTCTGTGACCAGGACTTGCTGAGTGTCCATCCCCAGAGATACAGTTCTCTCCAAAGACCCTGCTGCCCATTCCCCCATCCCCAGGGGCCTCGCTATGGTGTCCTGGCCAAGTCCCCTCTTCAGTTGCCCCAGTGTTCCAAACCCAGGATTCGTCTCCATGTCCCATCCGAAGCTGTTGTGTAGTGTGGCGGAGCGGTGCTAAGCCGCTGCTGCCTCCCACCCCCGAGATGGCTGCATTTCAATGGTGGGGGCAGTGAGCTCTCTTGGTGTGTGTAGCACTTGGCGACGTGCTCTGGCGGATGGTGCTCTAGAAACACCTGCTAGGTGTATCCGGAGGATGGAGGTGTCTGACACTGTGAGGCCCTCCAGCATCTAGCTTCTGACTAAAAGGAATTGTATGTCTGCCGTTTTTAGCTGCCCGCGTCTCAGGATTAGTCAGTCTCTCAGTTGTGAGATGATTCACACAAGACGCAAATGGCTCCTAATGGCACCAACCTTCAGATCAGCCTTCAGCAGAGTCCTGAAGTGCCATGCAAATAGGTCACGGCCTTGTCTGAGCCTCGCCAGGCCCCAGGAGAGCAAATCCCCAGCCCTGTCTGAGCCTCACTGGGCACCAGGACAGTGGAGCCCCAGTCCTGTCTGAACTGTGCAGGGGCCCCAGGAAAGCAGCTCTAGGGGCTGCAGCCCACATAGTATTCAGCCTCCTCCCTTCTTTGCAAATCCCTGCTGCCCACCTGAACCCTCCCCTCCCTCACGGGCTGTGCAGCGAGACGTCCCCCACACCACAGGCTGAGCCCAGGGAATGCGAGTTCATGGGCTGGGTCGGGGCTGGGGGTGCCTGAAGAGATATTAGAAGGGCAGGTGGGAGCAGCCCTAAAGGGCTCTCACTCATTGAGGGCAGGGGCAGGGGCAGGCCACAAGCGACACATGCAGGGCCCTTCTTCCATAGAACCCTTGTTCCATTGGAAGAACAGCTCAATGTCACTGATGCAGGGGTGGGAGGGGAGATTCGCTGGAGGAGAAGGGGCTGGGCAGGCAGTGGGGGGGCATGCCCCCTGCCAGGCATGCTGCAGGCCCCCTGCTGGGAGGAAGGGCAAGAGCTCCCTGGCGTGCTGGGGGGCCATGAGGGGGAACTGCTGCCAGATGGTGACTGTGGCAGGGGGCAGGACCGGCTCTAGGCACCAGCAAACCAAGCACGTGCTTGGGGCGGCACAATTACAGGGACAGCATTCCAAGAGGTTTTTTGTTTTTTTTGCTTCAGCAGTTGCGCTCTCAGAGGTGTTTGTTTTGTTTTGTTTTTGCTTGGGGTGGCAAAAAACCTAGAGCCGGCCCTGGCAGGGGGTGGGGGTGAGGCTGCTGTGACACCGCTACGCCCAGCAGCTGGGGGACCGCTGTGCCATCGCACTGTACTTTGTGAGACGCTCTGCGGGGAGTGGCTGCACTGATTTCATAGCTATCCTACTTTGCAAGTCTGTCCACAGGGACCAGGACTACCTGCCTGTATGGACTCCACAGGGACTGGGCTGGGGCCCACTCATCCCCCTGTATGGACTCCACGGGGACCAGGACCGGGCCCACCTGCCCGTATGGACTCCACAAGGACTGGGACTGGGCCCGCCCGCATGCATGAACTCCGCAGGGACCGGGACTGCCCGCTGATATGGACTCCACTCAGTGGATTTGATTTAAATCAAATTGATTTAAATCATGATTTAAATCACTAGTCAGGAAGACTCTATTTAATCATGGATTTCTACATAAAAGTGCATTCTTGTTGGTTGTTATAACTTTAATACAGGGGCGGGCAAACTTTTTGGCCTGAGGGTCACATTGGGTTTCCAAAATTGTATGGAGGGTCGGTTAGGGGAGGCTTATTTTCTTTTTCTTATGGTCAACGCCCCCTATCCAACTCCTCCGCTTCTCGCCCCCTCATGGCCCCCCCGGGACGCCTGACCCATCCAACCCCCTGTTCCCTGTCCCCTGACGCCCCCCTCCTCCCCCAGGACTCCTGCCCCATCCACACACACACCCTCGCTCCCTGTCCCCTGACTGCCCCCCGCCGCCCCATCCAACCTCTCCTCTCATTCCTGACTGCCCCCCCCGGGACCTCTGCCCCATCCAACCACCCCTTCTCCCTAACCGCCCCAGAACCGCTGCCCCTGACTGCCCCCCACTGCCCTATCCAACCCCCCCTCCTTCCTGACTGCCCTCCCCGGGACCCCTGCCACCATGTTCCCCGCCCTCTGACCACCCCGACCCCATCCACACCCCCGCCCCCTGACTACCACTCTGAACTTCCCTGCCCCCTTACTGTGCTGCCTGGAGCACCGGTGGCTGGTGGTGCTACAGCCGCGCCACCTGGAGCACCAGGACAGGCAGCCACGCCACCGCGCAGCACAGAGCACCGGGTCAGGCCGCCATGCCACCGCGCAGCACAGAGCACCGGGTCAGGCAGCCACGCCACCGCGCAGCACAGAGCACCGGGTCAGGCAGCCACGCCACCGCGCAGCACAGAGCACCGGGTCAGGCAGCCACGCCACCGCGCAGCACAGAGCACCGGGTCAGGCCGCCACGCCACCGCGCAGCACAGAGCACCCAGGAGCTCGCAGCCCCACCACCCAGCGTGTTGAGCTGGTGGCGCAGTGACCTGAGGCTGTGGGGGAGGGGGAACAGCAGGGGAGGGGCCAAGGGCTCAGGGGCCGGGCAGGAGGGTCCCACAGGCCAGATGTGGCCCACGGTCCAAAGTTTGCCCACCTCTGCCTTAATACATATTCTTCACAGGTAGAGGAACTTCATTAAAATATTCCCAAACTGGGTGTCTTTTATGGCCTGCTGCCATTATAGGTTTTCCCTTCTAGTGAGAGAATGGTATGGTAGATCTCAAGTCAATGAAGGCTACACTCAGAAAGACCTCAAGACTTCTGGAATACGCTGCTCAAACAGTTTCACTTTTGTTTCTACTGCCTGTTCCTCCCCGTCTCAAATTTATCTCCAGACTTATTCTCCTTGTCCAGATCTATTCCGCCATCAACAATCTTCTATTCACTGAACTTTTTGAAACTGCACGTTTAGAGAGAGGTAAGAGATTGACTCTGTGTACACAAATTTGCAGAGGGACAATAGGGTTGAGGTCTGTTATTTCTCACCTCTCTATATTATTTATTTATTTTATTTAAAAACATTTTTGCTGTTAATAAGCATGTTATCTCTGGAGACACAAATCCACAGTTTGAGAACTGCAAAACAGCCTCTCTGATGGTATCTTCTAGACTGAGCACTGAGTCCCACTGGGTAGATAGAAAGATTAACCTAAATAATCGCCACAGAAGCCCCTGGAACCCCATAAGCTTGGGTCCCTAATCCATTAACTATTGGAACTCATTTACAAAACTTTTCTTAAACATGACATGAATATTTTGTCTCATACTATAGAATTAGAATTTATAATCCCTATTCCATGATGAGATATCTTTGAGCTATAATGTATCTGATTTAAATTAAAAAAATCTGATTTTTAAAATTTTTTATTAATGGATTTTTATCTACCCTGACTCCACTGTTATGGACCGGGGACCACTTTCCCACCCATATGGACTCCAGAGGAACCGGGAATGGGCCTGCCTGCCCGTATGGATTCCATAGGGACTGGGCCAGCACTCCTGTATGGACTCCACAGGCACTGGGCCTAACTGCCTTTCTGGTTTAGCACAATGGTTTCTGCTCATCGATTCTCACTGCCCCTGAGCTGGACCAAAGCAAACGAGAATTGGCCTGAGCTCCCGTCTCCTAGCAGAGACCAACCCTTGAACTGTGGCTGAAAGCCTGATCCTGCCTTGGCCACTGGCTAGTGCTCAGAGCAGTGTCCAGCAGCCACATCTGAGACACGTCTCAAATCAAGGCAGCCCACGTCAGGGTAGCAATGGTAGCATCGCCCCCCTGCAAACCTGAGAAAACATCCTGAGAGCAGAGTCTCTGCCTTGCCCAGACAGGAGCCTTTGCTTTGCTCTGTTGTGGTGAGCTGAACATGCTGACATTGGCTGGCATAGCCCAGCCCTGGAGACGGGGTCCTGCCTGCACAGAGCTGGCCCCACCACACAGCCCTGCAGGGTTCGCCTCTTCAGTCTCTGGCTTCTCTGCTGAGCTTGCCAGCGAGAGGAGCTCAGAAAGGTTTAACTGAGCCCCATCCCGCCACAGCCCACTGCCTGGCCTAGCCCCAAATCCAGTTTGGGGTTACCTCTTCTGGGATTTGTACCCAGCTCCAATGCACACGCCAGCTCCAGCATTGTACGTAGATTGCAAGGCTGTCTATGTGCACCACTGCCCCCTGCTGGTTATAGTCAGAACTTCAACTGTGTGTCACAGCCCCGCTGTCACTAACAGAATCCTCTTTACTCAAGCCACAGGGCCCTGAGTCTCTGGAGCAGGGGCATCTCCATTCTCTCCCTGCTGCCACCGTGACCTGCTGGGTGGGGGCACCACTCTCAGCTGCAAGATTAGAACTCAGCTCGTGGGACCACGGCTTGGGAGGTAGCTGCTAGTAACTGGGGGAAGAGGCCTCGGCACAGGCAGAACCAGAATGCCTGTGATGTGGTAATGGGCTGATCACTAGCAACAAGTTCCCCTGCGCGGAGAGCTGCCAGTCACTCTGCGGAGCAATTGGCAGGAGTGAAACAGGAGGGGGCACGGAACAGCAAAGGGGCTATAACCCAGGAAGTGGTCAACCAAGCACACATGGCCCCGCTGCGAGACGGTTGAGATCCCCGATCCACACACACCACACACGGCCCAGCTGTACCATGGTTGGGATCCACAACACACACCATATATGGCCCAGCTGTGCCACAACTGGGATCCCCGACCCATACACACCACACAGGGCCCAGCTGTGCAACAACTGGGATCCCCTACTCACAAGCACCACACACAGTGCAGCTATGTCACAGCTGCGATCCCCGACCTACACATACCGCACACAGCTCATCTGCCACAACTGGGATTCCTGACGAACAACAGTGTACACGGCTCAGCTGTGCCACAGCTTGGATCCCAACCCAGACACAGACGTCACAAGGCCCAGCTGTGCCACGACTAGGATTCCCGACCCGGACGCATCAAACACAGCACAGCTATGTCATGGCTGAAATCCCCGACCCACACGCACCATACACGGCCCAGCTGTGCCACAACTGTGATCCTTCAGCCACACAGACTTCCCACAGCCCACCATGGCTGGGATCCCAAATCCACACACAGACCTCCCACAGCCCACCATGGCTGGGATCCCAAACCCACACACAGACCTCCACAGCCCACCATGGCTGGGATCTCAAACCCACACACAGACCTCCCACAGCCCACCATGGCTGGGATCCCAAACCCACACACAAATCTCACACGGCCCAGCTCTGCCACAATTGGGATTCCTGACCCCCACACACTGCACGCAGTCCCGCTGTATGACAACTGGGATCCCCAACCCACACATACTGCACACGGTCCAGCTGTACCACAACTGGGATCCTCGACACACACAGACCTCACACAGCCCAGCTGTGCCACGACTGGGATTCCCAACCCAAACACAGCCCATCTGTACCACAGCTGGGATCCCTGACACACATCACACACGGCCCAGCTGTGCTACTATTTGGATTCCCTACCCACACACACCGTACACAGCCAAGCTGTGCCACAACTGGGATCCCCAACACACACTCACCACACACAGATCAGCTGTACCATGGCTGGGACTGTCAACCCACACACACCACACTGGGCCAACTGGGCCGCGACTGGGATTCCCAACCCAAACACTGCACACAGCCCAGCTGTACCACCCCTGGGATCCCCGACACACACCACTGCACATGGCCTAGCTGTGCCACAATTGGGATCCCCGAGCACACACACCACACACAGACCAGCTGCGTCACCTCTGGGATCCCTGACACACACACACAGCACAGGTCCCAGCTGCACCACAACTGGGATCCCCGACCGAGACAGAGCTCACATGGCCCATCCATGCCACAGCTGGGATCCCCGACACACACAGACCTTAAAGAGCCCGGCTGTGCCACTGCTCGGTTCCCCAACCCACACACAGACCTCACGCGGCCCAGCTGTGACACGACTGGGATTCCCGACCCCCACACACTGCACTCATCCCAGCTGGGATCCGCGACATACACACACACACACGGTCGATCTGTGCCACAACTGGGATCCCGAACCCACACGCACCAGACACAGCCTGAGCCCAGCTATGTTACAGCTACTATCCCAGACCCACACACACCATACACGGCCTAACTGTCCCACAACTGGGATTCCCGACCCACACACAGACCTCAATTGGCCCAGCTATGCCACAACTGGGATCCCTGCCCCACACAAATGGACAGGGCCACACTGTGCCATAACTGGGATCCCATCCCACGCATACTGCACATGGCCCAGCTGTGCCACAACTGGTATCCCCGACCCACACAGACCTCACACTGCCCAGCTCTACCACTGCTGGGATCCCCGACACACACCTCACACGGCCCATCTATGCCAAAACTGACATTCCTGCCACACACACATCATACACGGCCCAGCTGTACCACGGTTGGGATCCCCAACCCCCACACACCGCACATGGCCCAGCTGTGCCACAACTGGGATCCCCTACCACCACACAATGCACACGGCTCAGCTGCGCCACAACTGGGATCCCCGACCCACACACACCACACAAGTCCCAGCTGTGCCACGACTGGGATCCTGGACCCACACATACTGCACATGGCCCTGCTGTGCCAAAACTGGGATCCCCGACCCACACACATCACACACAGCCCAGCAGTGTCACAGCTGTGATCCCCGACCCACACACACCACACATGGCCCAGCAATGTCACAGCTGTGATCCCCGACCCATACACACCACACATGGCCCAGCAATGTCACAGCTGTGATCCCCGACCCACAAGCACCACACACAGCCCAGCTATGTTACAGCTGTGATCCCCGACCCACACGCACCACACACAGCCCAGCTATGTTACAGCTGCAATCCCTGACCCATACACACCACACACGGCCCAGCTGTACCACGGCTGGGATCCCTGACACAAACCAGACACAGCCCTGCTGTGCCACAACTGGGATCCTGGACCCACACGCACATAACACGGCCCAGCAGTGACATGGCTGGGATCCCCAACCCATACACACCACAACGGCCCAGCTGTGCCAGAGCTGGCATCCCCAACCCACACACCACGTACACAGCCCAACTGTGATTTCCGACCCACACACACCATACATGGCCCAGCTATGCCACGACTGGGATCACTGACCCACAAACACCACACACAGCCCAGCTGTACCAGAACTGGGATCCCCAACCCACACACATACCTCACGGCCCAGCTGTGCCATAACTGCGTTTCCCGACCCACACGCAGTTCCCGTAGCCCAGAGGTGCCACGGGTGGATCCCTGACCCACACACACCACGCATGGCCTAGCTGTGCCATGACTAGGATTCCTGACCCACACGCACCGCACACGGCCCAGCTGTATGACATCTGGGATCCGCGACACAGACACACATGGCCCATCTGTGCCCCAGCTGTGTTTCCCAACCCACACACCGCACAGGGCCCAGCTATGCGACAACTGGGATCCCTGACCCACACATACTGCACACAGCCCAGCTTTGCCAAAATTGGCATCCCCAACCCACACGCAACACACACAGCCCAGCTGTGTCACAGCTGTGATCCCCAACCCACACGCACCACACACGGCCCATCTGTGCCACGACTGGGATTCCCAACCCACACACACTGTACACGGCCAGGCTGTGCCACAACTGGGATCCCTGACACACACGCACTGCACAAGGCCCAGCTGTATGACGTCTGCGATCCGCAACACATACACACACGGACCATCTGTGCCCCAACTGTGTTTCCCGACCCACACATACCATACATGTCCCAGCTGTGCCATAACTGGGATCCCCGACCCACGCACACCACATAGTGCCCAGCTTTGGGACCAGGGCCAGCTCCAGGCAACAGACAAGAAAGCACGTGCCTGGGGCGGCACATTGTAAGGGGCGGCATTCCAGCCAATCTTGGGGTGGCACATTCTGGCCACCCTGCTGTGTTTTTTTTTCTTTTTTTTTTTGCTTTGGCAGCCCGGTCAGCAGCTCCGGCTCCCCACGCTCCGCCAGTCCCAGCCCAGCCCTGTAGGGGCACGGACACCAGCTCGGGGGGGGCAGGAACTAGCGATCCCCACCGCTCACCGTGCCGCCGAGCTCCCCGGGACGCGCCACTCCCTGCCGCCCGCACCGGCCTCCGTCTCCTGTGCCGCTCTGAGCCCAGCCTGGCCGAGCCGCCTTTAAAGGAGCGGCTGAGCCAGCACCTCCTGCAGCCCCCGGGAGAGGCACCCCAAGGCCAGAGGGGGGAGCCCCTCTCGCCCAGCTGCGAGCGGGCTGCAGCGCCTGGTTGCCCATGGGTGGAGGGAGCGGGCGGGCGCTGCCCTTCACCCCCCTGTGAGCAGCCTTGACCGCCTTGCATGTGCTCCCTGCGGCTGCCGGGTTTTTTTGCTTCGGCAGTCTGGCCGCCTTTTTTGTTGTTGTTGCTTGGGGCGGCAAAAAAGCTAGAGCCGGCCCTGTTTGGGACAACTGGGATCCCTGCCATACACATACGGCACATGGCCCAGTTTTGACAAAATTGGGATCCCCGACCCACATGCACCACACACAGCCCACCTATGTCACAGCTGTGATCCCCAACCCACATGCACCACACATGGCCCATCTGTGCCACGAGTGGTATTTCTGATCCACACACAGGCCCAGCTGTACCATGGTTGGGATCCCTGACACACAGACATACACACACAGCCCATCTGTGCCCCAACTGTGTTTCCCGCCCCACACACAGCACACAGCCAAGCTGTGCCACGACTGGGATCCCCGACCCACACACACCACCCAGGGCCCAGCTACACGACAACTGAGATCCCCAACCCACATATACTGCACATGGCCCAGATTTGCCAAAATTGGGATCCCCGACCCACACGCATCAGACACAGCCCAGCTATGTCACAGCTGTGATCCCCGACTCACAAGCACCACACACAGCCCATCTATGCCACAACTGGCATTCCTGACCCTCACACACCATACACGGCCCAGCTGTGCCACAACTCGGATCACCTGTATTTTAAATATCAGAGGGGTAGCCGTGTTAGTCTGGATCTGTAAAAAGCGACAAAGAGTCCTGTGGCACCTAATATAAGGTTTTTACTGTCTTTTAAAGAATCCTTATTGAGGTTGCAGGAACAAACCATTCCGATGTGTAGAAAGAATAGTAAATATGGCAGGCGACCAGCTTGGCTTAACAGTGAAATCCTTGCTGGTCTTAAACACAAAAAAGAAGCTTACAAGAAGTGGCAGATTGGACAAATGACCAGGGAGGAGTATAAAAATATTGCTCAGGCATGCAGGAGTGAAATCAGGAAGGCCAAATCACACTTGGAGTTGCAGCTAGCAAGAGATGTTAAGAGTAACAAGAAGGGTTTCTTCAGGTATGTTAGCAACAAGAAGAAGGTAAAGGAAACTGTGGACCCCTTACTGAATGAGGGAGGCAACCTAGTGACAGAGGATGTGGTAAAAGATAATATACTCAATGCTTTTTTTGCCTCTGTCTTCACGAACAAGGTCAGCTCCCAGACTGCTGGACTGGGCAGCACAGTATGGGGAGGAGGTGACCAACCCTCTGAGAAAGAAGTGGTTCGGGACTATTTAGAAAAACTGGAAGAGCACAAGTCCATGTGGCCGGATGCGCTGTATCCCAGGGTGCTAAAGGAGTTGGCGGATGTGATTGCAGAGCCATTGGCTATTATCTTTGAAAACTCATGGCGATCATGGGAGGTCCCGGATGACTGGAAAAAGGCTAATGTAATTCCCATCTTTTAAAAAGGGAAGAAGGAGGATCCGAGGAACTACAGGCCAGTCAGCCTCACCTCAGTCCCTGGAAAAATCATAGAGAAGGTCCTCAAGGAATCAATTCTGAAGCACTTAAAGGAGAGGAAAGTGATCAGGAACAGTCAGCATGGATTAACCAAAGGCAAGTCATGCCTGACTAACCCAGTTGCCTTCTATGAGGAGATAACTGGCTCTGTGGATGAGGGGAATCATAGACTATCAGGGTTGGAAGGGACCTCAGGAGATCATCTAGTCCAACCCCTTGCTCAAAGCAGGACCAATCCCCAATTAAATCATCCAACAGATTTTTGCCCCATATCCCTAAATGGCCCCCTCAAGGATTGAATTCACAAGCCCTGAGTTTAGCAGGCCAATGCTCAAACCACTGAGCTATCCCTCCCTCCCAGTGGATGTGTTATTCCTTGACTTTATTCTTGCCAGCAAGTTAAAGAAGTATGGGCTGAATGAATGGACTATAAGGTGGATAGAAAGCTGGCTAGATCATTGGGCTCAACAGGTAGTGATCAATGGCTCCATGTCTAGTTGGCAGCCGGTATCAAGCGGAGTGCCCCAAGGGTCGGTCCCTGGGGCTGGTTTTGTTCAATATCTTCATTAATCATCTGGAGGATGGCATGGATTGCACCCTCAGCAAGTTTGCAGATGACATTAAACTGGGAGGAGAGGTAGATATGCTAGAGGGTAGGGATAGGATACAGAGGGACCTAGACAAATTAGAGGATTGGGCCAAAAGAAACCTGATGAGGTTCAACAAGGACAAGTGCAGACACACACCACACACGGCCCAACTGTATCATGGCTGGGATTCCTGACACACACCACACACAGCCCATCTATGCCACAACTGGGATTCCCGACCCACACATACCGTACACGGCCTAGCTGTGCCACAACTGGGATCCCCAACCGACACACACTGCACACGGACCGGCTGTACCACGGCTGGGACCCCCGACCCACAAGCTCCTCACGCGGCCCAACTGTGCTATGGCTGGGATCCCTGACCCACACACACTGCACACCGCCCAGCTGTACCCACAGACACTGTACACGGCCAAGCTGTGCCACAACTGGGATCCCCAACCCACACACAGTCCTCACATGGCCCAGCTATACCACGGCTAGGATCCACAACACACACACACACAGCCCATCTGTGCCACAACTGGGATTCTCAACTAACACACTGTACACGGCCCATCTGTGCCACAACTGGGATCCTCGACCCAGACCCACCCCATACGGCCCAGCTTTGGCCAGTCTAGTTCCAATTGCACCACTGCCCTGGATGCCCATTCCCCTGCTGGACACAGCCCAGTGCCAGAGCATTCAGCTCCATGCTGGACCCACCTTACCTTTGGCTGCCTCCTGAGATGCCTGCTCTGCCTTGGGCCCACTCTCCTGGCTCCTGCGGTGGGACTTGGAACGCAGGTATTTTCGCAGGTTCAGCTTAATGCCCTCTTGGCCCTTGGGCTCCTTGTGCACCTTGCTCGGGGCAGAAAACGCCCTCTGGAACACAGACCTCCGGGCGGCTGCTTTGCTCCCCACAGGCTCTGGGGGCTCGGTGCCTGGGCTGCTCCTGGCCATGCGCACTTCGGGGGCATCAGTCTCAGGCTGGCTATGAGCGCGCTTCCAGTTCTGCAGTTTGGCCCAGCGGCTGCTGGCAGGGGGCATGGGGCGCTGCTCCGGCTCCGGCACCCTCTCCCCACCCTGGGGGCCCATCCGCCATTTGTAGGACTTCAGCGGGGATGGTGCCTCAGGTGCGGGTGGTGGTGTCATCTCCTCCATCTGCAGAGCAAGAGAAAGAGGGAATGGGACTGTGCCATGACAATGACACATGGTCTGGCCTGGAAACGGCACCTTGGCACCGGAGCCACCACTTCCCATGGGAATGGAGGCGGCAGGGGACGGGGATGGGAGTGGGCAGCAGAGAGGGGGTGGGAGAGGGCATTGAGGATGGGATGGAGTGGTAGATATGCTGGAGGGTAGGGATAGGGTACAGAGGGACCTAGACAAATTAGAGGATTGGGCCAAAAGAAATCGGATGAGGTTCAACAAGGACAAGTGCAGAGTCCTGCACTTAGGACGGAAGAATCCCATGCACTGCTACAGACTAGGGACCAAGTGGCTAGGCAGCAGTTCTGCAGAAAAGGACCTAGGGGTTACAATGGATGCGAAGCTGGATATGAGTCAACAGTGTGCCCTTGCTGCCAAGAAGGCTAATGGCATTTTGGCCTGTATAAGTAGGGGCATTGCTAGCAGATTGAAGGATGTGATCATTCCCCTCTATTCGGCTTTGGTGAGGCCTCATCTCAAGTACTGTGTCCAGTTTTGGGCCCCACACTACAAGAAGGATGTGGAAAAATTGGAAAGAGTCCAGCGGAGGGCAACAAAAATGATTAGGGGGCTGGAGCACATGACGTATGAGGAGAGGCTGAGGGAACTAGGATTATTTAGTCTGCAGAAGAGAAGAATGGGGGGGGCGGGATTTGATAGCTGCTTTCAACTACCTGAAAGGGGGTTCCAAAGAGGATGGATCTAGACTGTTCTCAGTGGTAGCAGATGACAGAACAAGGAGTAATGGTCTCAAGTTGCAGTGGGGGAGGTCTAGGATGGATATTAGGAAACATTATTTCACTAGGAGGGTGGTGAAGCACTGGAATGGGTTACCTAGGGAGGTAGTGGAATCTCCTTCCTTAGAGGTTTTTAAGATCAGGCTTGACAAAGCCCTGGCTGGGATGATTTAGTTGGGGATTGGTCCCACTTTGAGCAGTGGGTTGGACTACATGACCTCCTGAGGTCCCTTCCAACCCTGATATTCTATAATTCTATGGGGCAGCAGAAAGAGGGTGGGATGGAGGCAGAGGGGATGGGATGGGGCAGCAGAGAGGGAGTAGGAGGGGGCATTAAGGATGGGATGGGGCAGCAGAAGAGATGGGTGGCATGGGGCAGAAGGGATAGGTCAGCAGGGGAGTGGGGCTAGTAATTGGAGCCTCTGAGATTCCGATGTGCCCATGGTGCTTCTGACTGCCCACCAGCCTCTGGTGCACAGGCAGGGGACATTAGCCAGGTACCCACGAGTTCCCAGGGCAAACCGGGCACTGGGGGAGTGGAGGGACTGCCAGGGGTCATTCTGCACTGCCAAGCCCTTGGGGGCACATATGTGCCTCACGGAACAACAGTGCAGCTCGGCTGGGCTGGGCTGGGCTGGGCATGGTGTGGGGCCTGGTAGCAAAGGACAGGGGTGTCCCAAATGGAAGCAGATGGTCCCCCTGGTTGCCGTGGTTTCCCTGGGCTGTGTGCAGCCCTGCTGACTCCCAGACCTGTGCGTGCTGCGCCATGTGTTCTGGAGCATGGCGGCCTGCAGTGGGTGGCCAGGGACAGCTTCTTTCCTTCCTCTGCTTTGGTGGTGCAGGCCTGGCTGGTCTCAGCCTAGGGCAGCAGGATGGATGAACCCACCCTCGCCCAGAGGCAGGTCCAGGCAGGCTGGCTTTGAGCATGTGAATCAGGCTTCCTCTCAGGGCTGGGCCCAAAGAGAAGATAAGGGCCCTACTGTTAGTGGCAGTGAAGGGAGCTCTCCTGTAGCCCAAGTAGGGTGACCAGACATCCCGATATGATGGGCTTTGTCTGATATGCACAACTATACACACACACCCTCCCCGAAAAAACAAAAGTGGCCTGATTTTTCACACTTGCTGTCTGGTCACCTGAAGCCCAAGCCGCTGAGACTTGGGATGCTGGAGTGGAGGTCACTGGCTCTAGTCCCGGGCAACGTTGGGTTGTTTGTGGTGTGTGGATTCACCCCTGTCATGGGCACCAAGAGCCTGTGTGGAGAGCGCTAGTGTTGCAGCCTGTGAGAAACCTGAGGTTTGTAGCTCTGGACTGTGGGCGCCCGGCACTGGGTCTAGGCCAGCTACAGCCTGGCTGCTCAGCAATGGGAGAGGGGCCTGGTGGGAACAGCAGGGGATGCAGGAAGGCTGGGGCAGGGTAGCCAGACTAGAGGGGCCTGGTGTTCCATGTCTCCCCGTGGCACCTGGCCAGGATGAGTCTGGGTCTCTCTGTGGCACCACAGCTAGGGGAAGGGCTTGCTGCTCCGGGTCTCCCCGTGGCACCTGGCCAGGATGAGTGCTGGCTGGGGGAGAGGCCCCCAGTGCTCTGGGTCTCCCCGTGGCACCTGGCCAGGATGAGTGTTGGCTGGGGGAGTGGCCCCGGTGCTCCAGGTATCCCTGTGGCACCAGGGCTAGGGGAAGGGCCTGGTGCTCTGGGTCTCTCCCTGGCACCCAGGCAAGGTGCACTCTGTGGGAGGCAGCACGGCCCCTCCCTGCCCTGCACGGAACCAGTCCTTCCGCTTCCCAGGCTGGGCAGAGATGCCAGGCTGGGAGAGGTTCGACACTCAGGCCTGAGCTGAGCAGCCCTTGCCATGGGGTGCAGACAGCAGCACTTCCGCTCTCTCTGGTTCTTGCGGTGCTGCTGCTGCCCCTCCCCCCCCCCCTCCCCCCGCCGAGCCGTTTCCTCTCCCCGCACCTGGCCCTGTACTCAGTCAGTTTCTGATGTAAATAAAAGGTCCCCAGGTTCCTGTGGCTGCAGGGGGGAAGGGGCAGTCCCTGGGGGCCTTTGCCCCCAATGCCAGAGCTCCTGGGGGCCAGACTGGAGTGCAAGGAGGGGCAGGGCTGGCCACAGCCCAGAGGCTGCCCTGAGCACGAGGGCTGCTCACCGGGTACCAGCCCCCCGAAAGACCCGTGGCCCCACACGTGAGCCATACCAACCAGTGGGGGAAGGGACACAATACCCCTACTTGGGCCACCCGGCCAGCACCACACACCAGGGTTCTGGAGTCCAGACACCTTACGTGCCCCCAGATCCCAGGTGGTTCTGCCCCTCTGCCTACATGGGCCCAGTGTCTGACCCTGCTGGCGGAGGGGTGTGGGGATCAGACCCCCTTGCACCTTGCCTGGAGTTCCTGGGGCAGGCAGGAAGCAGCGCCCCCTCGAGTGCGGGGTTTTGCAAGCACGCGGGCAAATGGGGCTGGGCTTCCCCAGCAGCACTGAGGGCACGGGGCTGACAGCTTTCCCACCCGAATCTCTTCCTCCCCACCCCCATGGCCCCTTCTCCTCTCCCCCATATCCCCTGCTTCCCCTCCTCTCCCCCGATCTGCCCATGTCCCCTGCTCCCTCCAGTCCCCTTCTACCCCCCTCAGTCCCCTGCTCCCTCCAATGCCCTCCTCCTCCCCAGGACCCCTGCTCCCCCATCTCCCCATGTCCCCCTTCCCTCCAGTCCCCTCCTCTCCCTGTCCCCCACTTCCATCCTCCCTCTGGGCTCCTGTTCCCCCCATCTCCCCATGCCTTCTCCTCCCTCCAGTCCCCTCCTCCCCCCCAGGAGCCCTGCTCCCCCCATGTCCCCTCCTCCCTCCAGTTCCCTCCTCTCCCCCCTCCCCACCCGTTCCATCCTCCCACTGGTCTCCTGCTCCCCCCATCTCCCCATGTCTCCTCCTCCCTCCAGTGCCCTCCTCCCCGCGGGACCCCTGGTCTCCCCCATCCCTCACCCTCCCAGGCGCCCTGCTCCCCCCTCCGGCCACCCGTGCCGAGCGGCTCCCACCCAGCAGCGGCAGCAGCCGGCGCTGCCGGAGCGGTACCTTAGCTCCCTGCTGCCGTCGCTCGCTCGCTCTCCGGCTGGTCCGTCCCGGCAGCGCTGAGCTGTGGCGAGGCACATGTGATCAGAGCAGATGCTAATCTCGCCCTCACTCCGCCTGTGGCTGAGCGGCCCGATGGTATCTCCGCTCCCAGCAGAGAGGGGGTGGGACGGGGGCAGAGGAGCTGATGGGGCAGCAGAGAGGGGGTGGGACGGGGGCAGAGGAGCTGATGGGGCAGCAGAGAGGGGGTGGGACGGGGGCAGAGGAGCTGATGGGGCAGCAGAGAGCGGGTGGGATGGGGGCAGAGGAGCTGATGGGGCAGCAGAGAGGGGGTGGGATGGGGGCAGAGGAGCTGATGGGGCAGCAGAGAGGGGGTGGGATGGGGGCAGAGGGGATGGGATGAAGCAGCAGGAGAGAGGGTGGGAGGGGGCATTGGGGATGGGCGATGGGATGGGGCAGCAGAGAGGGTGGGATTGAGGCGGAGGGGATGGGATGGGGCAGCAGGAGAGGGTGTAGGAGGGGACATTGGGGATGGGATGTGGGGCATGGTTCTGGCTGGGCTCAGACCCATCAGGCCAGGCGTTCTCAGGCACGTGGACCAGGCTGGGACTATGCCAAGCTGCACCCATGCCTGGCCCCATGGCAGGCTCGGCAGAGCCCACAACCCCATTGCCCCTCTCTTCCCCTGAAGGCCTTGAACAGCCATTAATCAGTTAACAATGGACGCGGTCGTCATTAGGTTTCAGAGTTAACAGGACCAGGTCTCTCTGAGCTCCTATACGGGGCTGTGCAGACTCCAGGAAAGTGCAGCATGGGTCACACACCACACTGGCAAGGGATCTTTGCAGCCAGAAGGACCCAGATTAGGTTATTTTAAATGGAAGTTGAGATCCTTCAGCACAAGATGCAGCCATCGGGGAGTCGGCACTGGAGGGACTTTACAAACCATCAGCTCTTCAGTTCCCCATTGCCCTGGACAGCCTGGCATTGCCGGGGCAGCTGGCCCATTTGCAACACCTCTGAGCAGGGCCGGCTTTAGGCCGATTCAGCCGATTCGGCTGAATTGGGCCCCGCGCTAAGAGGGCCCCGCGCCACAGCTCTCCACCCCGCCCACAGCTCACTTCCCCCTCCTCCCCTCCCCTGCACGCTCCGCCCCCTGCTCCTCCCCCGCCCCTGCTTCCCGCGAATCAGAGGTTCGCGGGAAGTCTGAAAAGAAGCAGGGGCAGGCAGGCAGCACCTGGTAAGCTGAATCAGGGGTGTGGGAGGGGGACGTGAGAAGCGCTCCAGTCCAGCACCTCCGGCCCCAGCAGCTCCGGCCCCGGGGCGCCGGCCCCGGTTCTGGCTGAGCGCGCCGGCCCGGTCCGCTTGGCTCGGCTCCGTCCCAGCCCCTGTAGCTCTGCTTGGGTCCGGCCCAGGCCCCGCAGCTCGGCTCAGCTCCGGCCCGGCTCCCTCGGCTCGGGCCGGGCCCGGCCCCCGCAACTCAGCTTGAGCCCAGCCTGGCCTGGCCCGGCTCCCGCAGCTCAGCTAGGGCCCGGCCCCCGCAGCTTGGCTCGGCTCGGGCCTGGCCCCTCGGCCCGGGCCCGGCCCGGCCCCCCATCTTGGCCCCCCGGCCTGGCTCGGGTCCGGCCCGTGTCTGGTCCCCCGGCCCGGCTCGGTTCCGGTCCAGCTCAGGCCCGGCCCCCCAGCTCAGCTCCAGCCCAGCCCCGGCTGAGCAGCTCCGGGCCAGACCCAAGCCCCACGACTCCGGCCGGAGCTCCCGGAGTGCAGCCCGATTCCTGGGGGTGGGGCTTGCAGCAAGCCACGCCCCCAGGAATCGGGCCTCGCTCTTGCTAAAGGCGGCCCTGCCTCTGAGAACTTGCTGCTGTCCTCTGCCAGCGACACTGGTATGGCTGGTACTGGCACGGTCAGTCTGTCAGCATTTCCAGTGGCACGGCTGGTGCTGGCACGGTCATTCCATCAGCATTCCCACTGGCACGGCTGGTGCTGGTACAGTCTGTCTGTCGGCATTCCCACTGGCACGGCTGGGGCTCGCAGGGTCGGTCCGTTGGCATTCCCACTGGCACGGATGGTGATGGCACAGTCATTCTGTGGGCATTTCCACTGCCACGGCTGGTGCTGGCACGGTCAGTCCATTGGCACTTCTACTGGCATGGCTGGTACTGGCAGGGTCAGTCCATTGGCATTCCCACTGGCATGGCTGGTGCTGGTACAGTCTGTCCGTTGGTATTCCCACTGGCACGGCTGGTGCTGGTACAATCTGTCCATTGGCATTCCCACTGGCACGGCTGGTGCTGGTACAGTCTGTCCGTTGGTATTCCCACTGGCACGGCTGGTGCTGGCACGGTCAGTCCATTGGCACTTCTACTGGCATGGCTGGTACTGGCAGGGTCAGTCCATTGGCATTCCCACTGGCACGGCTGGTGCTGGCACGGTCAGTCCATTGGCACTTCTACTGGCATGGCTGGTACTGGCAGGGTCAGTCCATTGGCATTCCCACTGGCACGGCTGGTGCTGGTACAGTCTGTCTGTCGGCATTCCCACTGGCATGGCTGGTGCTGGTACAATCTGTCCATTGGTATTCCCACTGGCATGGCTGGTGCTGGTACAATCTGTCCGTTGGTATTCCCACTGGCACGGCTGGTGCTGGTACAGTCTGTCCGTTGGTATTCCCACTGGCACGGCTGGTGCTGGTACAGTCTGTCCGTTGGTATTCCCACTGGCACGGCAGGTGCTGGTACAGTCTGTCCGTTGGTATTCCCACTGGCACGGCTGGTGCTGGTACAGTCTGTCCGTTGGTATTCCCACTGGCACGGCTGGTGCTGGCATAGCCATTCTGTCCACAGCATCACCGGAATTGCTGGTATGTCAGAGAGCAGGAGACTGGGACGTGAAGTGTGGCACCAGCGGGGCACGGTGGCGGGGACGGGCGCCCCGAACTGTGTTTGGCCAGCGGCTGCCCTTCATTGCAGGAACTGCTACGTGCAACCACGGATGAGCTCCTGATAGCGGCACCACAGCGCCCCCTGGTGAGTTCCCAGGGAACTCGAACTTGCCTCCTGGAATGGCAGCAGCACCTGTACCCAGGACTCCCCCTGCTTGGCACCACACCCCAACACAAGATGTATTTAGTGCAGAAGTCCCCAAGTGATATCTAGGGCGCTGGGTTGGATTGGGGCACTGGCTCGCCTGGGGCACTGGCTAGCCTGGAGTGCCAACTCCCCCATGTTCCCAGCTGCTGAGTTGCACTGGAAGAAGCTAAAGCACTGAGCTCCTATGGGGTTTGGGTATGGAGTGGCAAAGAGGAGCGGTGTAGGGCTGGGGACGGGGTCAGTGGCTGGGTTAGGATTAGACGGACGTGTATGTCGTGGGCTATTTTCCAAACATTTCCGTGGAAAGCAGGTGCAGTCTGTGAAACGTCCCGTTCTTGTGAGGTTTTTGCCACCTCGGATGAATCTGGAGAAGGATCCTTCCAGCGTGACTCAGAACCAGAGCCTGGATCAGCCCCCCTCTCCCTAGAATCCAAAGGGCCAAGGCTCTGGATTTGGGTCATTGCGGGCTCACTTGGGGGCTGGGGCCTGGCCCTGCCCCTTCTGAGTTGGGCTGCCTCACCCTGACTGAGCACACCCAGACACAGACAGCACGAATGCCAGGCACCCACTGAGGGCATTGACGTCCTGGAGGGAGCGGTGCTGTGCCAGCAGGGGTTCATTTCTATAAAGGAGAGGGAGGTGATCCCTGCCCTGGGGCTGATGCTAGGGGCAGCTGCCTGCCTCCCAGACAGCCTATTCTGTGGCTGGTAAATTGCAACAAGAGCTTTATTGCTGGAGACTCAAGTCATCGGCTTATCCATGGGGCAGGGAGAGCACAAGCTAGGACCCAGGTAGCCCCTCAGTGCCAACTGGCTGAGGGCACACCAGGGCATAACTCCCACGCATTGCCCCAACACACTGTTAGCATAACCTGCATCTGAAAGGTGCCATGTGAGGAGTCATATGCAAACCAGAGACATGCTGGCAGTAATGTCATTGTGTGATATGTGTATGGGCCGTGTATGAAGAAATACAGATGGTGCCGAAAATATGTTCTGAAAATGTGTTTGGCAAGCAGCCCAGCCTGTCCTAGCCAAAGGAAGGGGGCTTCACCTCTTGGCTTGGGCTTCAGTGTAGGCTGAGCAAGGGAAGGCCAGAAACAATGGAAATACATTTACATATAAGGTAAAAAAGCCATCACCCTAGCCAGTCGGGGAGATGAGCACTTAACAGTCATGATGGGGAGGAGGCTGCATCCCGGGAAGCCCTCCTGGCTCTTGGAACAGAGACAACAGCCTTTGGGAAATAGAAGCAGGAACAGAAAGTCATTTGGGCATCCAGCCAGAGCTCTTGAAATCTGAGACAGGTGGATCCGTCAGCTGAGGGGCTGACATCCCTGGGAACTGACTTGAGGTGAGAAAGCTGTTTAGACAGAGCATAACTTGCTGAAGTTAAGTTTTAGGCACTACACAGCATGTTTGGTTTGTAACCTTTCCTGTCACTTTCAGTCTGACTTGAAATCACTTAAGCCTCTGTTCTTTGGTCATAAATTAATTCCTGTTTTATTACAAACCATCTCAGTGCTGTGCATTAAAGCGAAGTGTGAGTCTTCAGCTAACCTGACTAGCTGGCGTGGGCTCTGTGGAGGTAGCGAACGTAACAACTTCTGTGAGAGTCACAGTGAGAGGCACTGCATACTGCAGGGAGCCATCTCTGGGGAACATGACTGGTACCTGCAAGGCAAGGCTTGGACTGGCAGAGCCCTGGAGCGTTTGCTGGCAAGGCCGACAGGCTGGTATGACCCACAGCTTAGCAGCATGGTAACACTGTGGCTTGCAGCTCTGGGTGACCTGAGCAAGAGGTCAAAGAAGCACACATACAAACACATGCATGCACACACACAACACACTGAAAACCTGTGTGCACAGGTACACACACTGCACACTGAAAACACATGCACGTGCACACATGTTGCACACCCACTGCTCCTTGCCAGAGGAGGGCCCCCCTCTTATTCTCCCCTCCTTGCTGTCCTGACAGTGCCACAAACACTGGAAATATATTTATATATAAGGGGAAAAAGCCATCAACCTGGCCTGTCGGGGAGATGAGCACTTAACAATCCTGATGGGGAATGGCACATGTCATCCCAGCCAGTGACTTGGCATAAGATTGTCATGGTTCCTGGTGCCTGCTGAACTGGGGTCACATTCAAGCCAGTCACCAAGAGACTATCGAGTCTCCTGTCTGAGGGATTGCAATCCTGAAGGGCTGGGGACAAGAGTCTGAGCCAGGATTTCTGGGTTCAGTTCATTATTTAATCCACCCTGCCCGGATGGGTGACCATAGGCAAGTCACATCCCCCCTCTGTCCCTCAGTTTCCCCGCCTCAGTCACAGTGGGGATGGGAGGGTAATGAGGGGGCCCTTGAGGAGCACTTTGCTCTGCTCAGCCGGGTGATGGTGTTGGGACTCTCAAATGGAAGCCAGGCTGCAGTGACACTGAATCATGTTCCCATGACCAGCTTTATTGGAGGGGGATTTTCAGTACAGGAGCAGAGCAGCACATTGTAACTCCTGGGGCTAGCGAAGCCCCCCTGACAGAATAGCCTCCACTGAGCCACCCTCCTGGGAACAGGCCACTGCAGCCTGCTCCCTGGGCAGTCTGAAGGCATGGTCCTGGTCCTGGTGGGATGTGTCCTGAACTGGGTCATTACCTGGAACACGACCCATGGCCAGGAGTTCTCACTGCAAAAGCAAAGAGAGAAAACATGGGTTTGACCCCAGAGTGTCCAGGAAATGCCCGATTCCTTGTAGCCTCCCACACCCCAACACACTGAGCTCCGGAGAGCCTGCCCAGGGCATGAACAAGGCCAAAAGAGCCCGCTCCCCGGAACTGCCCAGGGCAGCCGGAGCATGCCATTTCACCATCCCCAGGGTCAGGTGGCAATGAGCAAATCTCAGCTTCCAGGTAGAAAGCCCTGGGGGTTGGAGAGAAAAGTTGGAAACTGTGACTCCGAACAGCTCAGGAACCATAAGGTGCGGAGCCAGAACCCAGCAGTGATCAGCTAGAGACATCTCATGCTGTCTGAGCCAGTCTCATGACTTTGGGGGCTGGACTCCCCTGTAGACTGCAGGGGAGCAATCCCTGATGGGAGCCCTTGCTGCTGGGGGGGAGGGAGGACAAGACGGGCCACTGGCTTGGAAGCCTTCAAAGCATCTTCACACTCCCACAGCCCCATTAGCAGAGTGCCCCCTAGTGGAGAGGGAATGCTGGGGAGCATGCGGGAGAGGTCTCACCTTGAAGCCCTGCCATGTTTGGATCTCCCGGTAGAGTATGTTCCCCGGGCATGCAGTGTGCACCATCTGCCGGTGCCCATGCACTGTGTAGTTGGCCTGGAGCTTGGCGCCCTTCACCGCGCACGGCAGGAAGTTGTCACGCACCAGCATGAGGGCAAATGCTTCCGGCAGCGTATCCATGTAGTCCCCGATGAAACTCACGCCGTAGCCTTTACTGTTGTAGCCACGGGTGTGAGCGCCAACCCAGTGCCAACCCCGGCCCTGGTACATGTATCCGTCTGATCCGACCACGAAGCTGCAGCAGGGCAAAAGCAGACAGAAGCTGAGAAGGAGACAGATCCCGTTTCCCTTGCAGTTTGGATCTGGGCTTTCAGCCCACTAGAGAGACGTGGGTTGGCTGCCAAACAGGGGTGCCAGTCCAACCCAGGGAGGGTGGATGGGGTTCCCCATGCCCTCCTGGGTGCCCACAGGGATAGAGGAAGGCAGCTTTAATTTGCAGCCAGGCCTTTATAGGGGTTTGCACAGATTCATTTTACCAAGCTGTGCTCCCTCCTGGCCTTTTTTCAGGTGGCACTGGCCTGCTGCCTTGCAAATGTCACCTACATCATTCCCTTCAGCAGGGCTCTCCCGGCACTTGGGACTGAATGGCTCTCTGGGGTGGTGCCCATGAGACCAGAGCAGGTCTGGCTGTCTGCATGAGCTTGGCAGTCCCTGGGGACAGAGCCCTGAACCGGGCATGTCCCTGCCCTCGGGGCATCAGGATTCATAGCATTTAAGACCGTAGGGGACCTGTATAAGCCAGGCCAGAGAATTTCACCACTTACTCCCGCCTGGAGCCCAGTAACTTGTGTTTGGTTAAAGCATCTGTCAGCCAGGCCCCCAGCCTGGCTTTGGAGCCATCGAGAGATGGAGATCCACCACTTTCCCTAGGAGTTTGTGCCAGTGGTTCATCCCCATCCCTGGTAAACACTTGTGCCTGATTTCTAGTTTGAATTTGTCTGGCTTTAGCTTCCAGCCACTGTGTCTCTTTGTGCCATTCTCCGCTACAGCCTGGCAGTACCCGGTGTTCTCTGCCCAGGCAGGACCTTATACATCGTCAGCAAGTCACTGCTCTATCTTCTTTGTGATAAACTAAACCGATTGAGCTCTTCAAGTGTCTCGCTGTCAGGCACATTCTCCAGCCCGCATGTCATTTCTGTGGCACTTTCCTGCACCTTCTCCAATTTTCCCACATCCTTTTAAACCCGTGGACACCTGAAGGGGGCGCTGTATGACAGTGTTGGTCTCCCCAATGCTGTAGCCAGAGGGAAAACCGCCCTCCGCACCTGCTCTCAGCTCCCCTGTTTACACATCGAAGGGTCGCATCCACACCATTTTTTGTGCCACAACATTCCACTGGGGAGCTCCTGTTGAGTTGTTTGTCCCCTATGACTCCAAAATGCTTTTTGGCCCCTGCTTTCCAGGATACAGGCCCCCACACTGTAGATGTGACCTTGGGACTAGACTGAAGACCTTTGATGCGACTGTATTCCAATGCATTTTTTTTGAATGGACCCAGGTTTCCAAGCAAACTAGATCGTTCTGTATGACTGCTCTGTCTTCATCATTATTTCCCACCCTGCTAAGCTTTTATCAGCAGCAATTTTTTATTTACTTCTGGATCATTGATGAAAACGCTGAATAGCGCCAGGCCCAGAACCAATCCCTGTGAAGCCCCCTCGAGACATTGCCATTTAATGATGATTCCCCATTAACAACTAGTTTTTGAGCTCTGTCATTTAGCCAGTGCCTGGTCCATTTAACATGTGCTCTATTGACAGTGTACAGTGCTGATTTTGTCATCAGAATGCCGTGTGGTACTAAGCAAAATGCCTTTCAAAAATCTATTACATCTACATAGTTACCTTTGTCAACTGAACTTGTAAGATGAAATCCGGTTTGTTTGACAAGACCTATTTTCGATATAACTGTGTTGACTGGCATTAATTATATTCCTATTGTTTAATTTTTTATCAAATAAATCCTGTATCAGGTTTTTCCTTAGTTTGCCTGAGGATGATGTCGGGCTAACAGGCCCACAGTTACCCAGATCACTCTGTTTACCCTTTTTTGAATATTGGCACAACATTAGCACTCTTCTGGAATTTCCTCAATATCCCATAATTTATTAAAAATGAACATCATTGGGCTGGAGATCTCCTCAGCCAACTCTTTTAGGATTCTTGGATGCAAATGATCAGGGTCTACTAATTTAAAATGTTTACCCTAGTAGCTGTTGCCTAAAATCCTTCTTCATCATCCTCATGTGATTCAAGATCATCCTGCTTCTTTTGAAATACAGACAGAAATATTTATTTAATACTTCTGCCTTATTTGCATCATTATGAACAATTTTACCACCCCCGTCTAGTGATGGGCCTATGTTATTGGGATTTTTTTTTATTCCTAATATAGTTTAAAAACTCCTTATTGTCCTTAGCCCTGCCAGCCATGTATTTTTCTCTGGTGTCTTTAGCTTCCCCTATCAATTTCCTACCTTTCATAATTTCTAATGTATATTGATTGCCATCCATTTCTTTTTTCTGTTTTTTATATGTTGCTTTTTTATTTCTAATTGTTGCTAGGATGGGCTTTTAGCCTCAGTCACCCTCTTTCTGGATTGTGGATTCATGCTTCTCCCAATTTTCATTCACATTTTTTTCTGTCCAAATGTTTCCTCCCCATCAGTTTGGCTCATCCTCTCCCTCAGTTTGGGGAGGCTACTCCTGTCGAATCATCAAGACTGTATATTGCAGTGAGGCAGGGGCAGCTGCTGGGGTCAGAATCCTGCCTCAGGGCCTGTCCTGTGCTCTCATGGGGGAGGGGAGGGGCTGTGTTTGAGCCATAGGAGGCTAGTGGCCTTTGTGGATAGGGTGACCAGATAGCAAGTGTGAAAAATCGGGACGGGGTGGGGGGTAATAGGTGCCTATGTAAGAAAAAGCTCCAAAAATCAGGACTGTCCCTATAAAATCGGGACATCTGGTCACCCTATTTGTGGAGCAGAGGGTGGCTCTAAGGTGGGGACGGGCATCCAGACTGGCGTTTGCTCCGGGCTCATCTCTAGAAGCATGTAGCCCCGTTAGTGTAGCATGTCCCTGGCTGGTGAGGGGAGAGAAATAAGCACCTACCCAGGTAGGCCTCCGTGAACTCCTGCACTGCCCGGCTCGCAGCGGCCAGCAGGTCCCCGTCCCCAACCCCGCTAAGCAGGGGCGCCATCCAGGGCAGCGCCCGGAGCAGCTGGAGGGAGCGCACCACCTGCTCCTCCAGCTGCCCGGCCTCCGTGAGCTGCACAAAGTTCTGGCGCCTGAAGTTGCTTCTGGCCTGGCCATCCCCGGCCAGGCCATCCCCAGCGTAGTACTCTCTCAGCAGGGTGCTCAGCGGGGCCACGGGCATGCCTTGCCCTGCTAGGTGTGCCCCCAGGATCACCCCGTCCAGCGCCCCATTGATGAAGGCATCAGTGAGGTTTGAGGGGCGGCCCAGGAGGGTGAAATTTTGGGGCTCGGACACGCTGTCCCAGCAGCCATTCGGCCCCATGAGCACCTGGCTCTTGTTGGCCTGAGCCAGGAGAAAGGCCACGCCCAATGCCTTGGCAATGGTCACTGCGTAGAGGGCGTCTATAGTCAGGGGCAGCCCCGGATGTGTCTGGTTCAAGGGCTCAGTCGTAACTAGCAAAGGCTCCAAAGCCTCGGGGGGCAGCGGCATCTCCCGCCTCCCCTTCAGCCCTGCTTCAATCCCAGCCACCAAGGGGCTTACAGCCACTGTGGTGCCATCAGGGAGCAACACCACCCCCTGCTCAGTCGAGGACGCCTGGACTTTGTGCTTCAGGACGCGCATGAGGAAGGATCTCTGCTCCTGGCTCAGGAAGGGCAGATCCGGGGGCACGGCAGGTGCCTCCCCCAGCAGGAGCTGGTAGAACTCGCTGTCACAGCAGCCCAGGCCCCGGGCGAGCTCCGTCACGGTCAGGTTGAGGTGTCCGTCCAGGTGGTGAGATTCCAGCACTTCTACGACTTGGATCACGGAGTTCATGTGAAACGGGAGGGAGCCTGGGAGGGGAGGAGCAGGAGAGGCTGTCAGATCCCTGCTCCTGCACTGCTCACTAGGCTAAGCAACGGGCAGCCCAAGTCGGGAAGTTTTGCACTCTCAGGGATGGGTGCTATCGGGGAAAACAGGCTAGTCTGGGAGCTCAGTCGCGCTCTGGGCCACCTGGGCTGAGGGACTGGAACAGCACAGAACAACCGTTGCTATTGTGGCAGTTGACTGAGGGCTTGTCCACATGGCGCTGCGGTCCGGACTGAGGGGTGTGAACTGCTCTAACGTGTTGGGCTCCAACTGCCCCATGTGACCTGTTGGCATGCTCTAAAGGGAAAGCTCATGCATTAAGGAAATTAACAGAGCGCTGCCAGTTTAGAGACAGTTGAAATGAGGCAACCCAGGACTGATCAGTGTGTGTGAAGCAATCCAAACCCGGAGATTGGCAGGCTGATTTGGCTGTAGGGCGTGCCCAAGAAATTGCTGCATCAACGGAGGTGGCTACTAAAGATGCCACAGAGTTGCAACAGCATCAAGTGATCTGTGCCACAGATACACTGGGGGTCAAGCAGAGAGCACAACTCAGAGAGTCCACTGGAAAGCTGTTTGCTTTCGCTGTCACAAACTGTCTTGCAATACAAGTGATTGGCTCAAGGACACACTCTGCTGGAATTGCAAGAAAATTGGGGCACTCACAGAAGATGTGCTGGTCAGGGCAAAACATGCTGCCCCCAGGTGACAAGAGCAGCAGCAGACGATTTCAGATTCAGCTTGCTGCTGGCAATGTGGAGTGCACCGAGGATGCTGGAGTACCTCCCCAGGGGCTTAGAAGACAATACCTGGAGTGTTATTTGGATTCCTTTGCAGTTGGCAGGAATTTGTAGCATGGAGTGTATTACTGATAGTAATACATTGGTAATTCTTTCTGGCCTTCCCTTTCACACTAAAGGAGGAAGAGTATGTAGTGTACAGGAATTGGGTAGTGTCCCTTTAATAGTTTGGAGTGGCATCCCTATATCTTTCTGTTGCAGAAGCCAGCCAGACCCCTGCCCAAGCAGTCCAGCACACAGGTGGCTGGGCCGAATGTTTATACATCATTAACACACATGGCTGTTTGGGATCCCACTCTGCCAATGTGGGGTCCCTGTATTGCTAATGCTGTGTAGAGAGCACAAACACTGGCGCTGCCCAACTCCGAGGCTGAAGATTTAGGGTTGTTTTGTAAAATAGTTTGAAGAAACATAACACTTAAGAGAGACAGGACAATGTGAACCCCCCACTCCTGTACGCCTGGCATCCCCTGCTATCGTCCCAGGTGACCCCTGAGATCCCACTCACTCAGAGAGACTGGAGGGAATAAATCCCACCCCAGCCACCCCCACCACACTTCCTCTCTTTCCCAGCTAGGTCCTTTGATCATTAGGCAGCAGGTTGCAACGAGTCACTTTCACTCTGTGCCCCATACGGTCACTTTCCCCTGGCTGGTTGGTTGGGTATTTTGGGGCAAAACAGGAGGTCTACTTCTCCAGCCCCAGTGTAGACGTACCCTTGTTTCGCTTCAGTTTCCATCTCTCAAACTGCGCGATAGCTCTGCCCCAGGTTGCGTGAGCGTTCATGTGTTAAAAATGGAGAGGTGCTCAGACACGCCGGTAACGGGGCCCCCAAGTACCTCAGCGAGCGAGGTAGCTAGATCTTCACAAACTAGGTTTAAACTGACTAGATTTCACGTTGATCAAACATCCCCCAGCGAGCGTTCCCATGCTTGGGGGCCTACCGAGAGCCTGCTGAGAGCGGAACTTTTACTTAAAGACCCAGCTTCTGCAGTCCTGGGATTAGGCCAGAATCTCAGCTGTCATTATAAACAAAGGTGAGTTTCTAGCTCTCCTGCCAACAGAGGTGACCCCAGTGTGACCCCAATGGCTCCAAAACCAGAACACAAAGAATCAGCACTCGGAATGTATTGTTTCTTCTAAATCTCATGATTTAGGGGATCAGACTCGTGATTTCTGACCGTGTGGGGGTGGCTGTGCGATCCCCTGCAGCCTTCCCAGTCCAAACATTGATCTGGGGGTACATGAGAGCCTAGGAGAGAAATTGACTAGAAGTGGATTAGAAGCCTGTCCTAGGCCCCGAACCTGCTGGCCCCCAGCCCCCTCGCTCACCCTGAGCCCCTAGGGACGATCAGGAAAGGACGGATGCAATTTCACTCCCCAGTCACACAAACACTCCTCAGGGTTGGTGGCATTCGTCATGGCAGCTCTAAGCTAGCATGAAACCGACCCCTCTGGCTCCAGTGCAGGAGCTGAATGAAAGGCAGGAGGCAAAGAGCCACCAGGATGAGATTCCCCATCTCTTCCCTGTGACCTGGGCTAGTATCCGAAAGGAAAGCTGTGGTTTTATTCCCATCCCTTTCAGCCTCTCACCTCACCTGAGCTGTTCTAGCAACCACACAGGTCTCCCCACTGCAGAGCAGCTCTGGCTATGCGCCTACCTTTGCCAGGCTCCGGCCACGTGCAGAGACCCAGCAGCCCAGCGAGGAACCACAGCTTTGTCTGGCCCATCTTCTCCAAGGGCAGCGCTAGTCTCCTGGTCTTAGGACCGAGCGAGCCGCACGGCTCCCTACAGGGACAAAGGAAAAATCAATAGACGGGTGTCAAAGTCTCCGTCCCCAGGGCTGCTGCACCCTGTGTACTCCCAGACTTTGCCCCTTCACCTTGGAGTTGAGCTTGCCCCTCAGCACTCAGGGGCTGGTTGGAGAGTGAGTGACACATGGGACAGGATGGCCCAGCCTCGCCGCGGGAATCTGCAGCCCCACAGCCTTCCGCAAACACAGAGATCCCCCTAGCCCCAGAGCATGTCTCCGAGGGATGGCTCAGGCTCCAGAACACAGCCAGCGAGCAGCAAAGTCACTGCAGCGCCCCCTCCTGGCTGCCCACAGACTTGCTCATCCTGTCCAGAGTGCACTGCCCCGTCTCCCTGGCAACCCCCCAGTCCATCCCTCCACCCAGGGCCGGCGCTTCCACTAGGCGATTGCCTAGGGTGGCAGAATTTGGGGGCGGCATTTTGCCATCCTTGGGGGAAATTCGGCAGTGGGGGGGTCCTTCCGCTCTGGGTCTTTGGTGGAAATTCGGCAGTGGGTCCTTCACTCGCTCTGGGACTCGCCGCCGAAGTGCCCCGAAGACGCGGAGTAGAAGGACCCCCGCCACCGAATGCTCAGAGGAGGAGCGCTGCCGCCTAGGGTGGCAAAAACCCTGGCGCCGCTCCTGCCTCCATCCCAGGGCTCCCTGCCCCATCCTGTCCCTCCACCCCAGCCCTCCCTGCCCCCTCCTGTCCCTCCGCCCCCAGGGAACCCTGCCCCCCTTACCTCTGCCCCAGTGCTCCCTATCCCCTCCTGTCCTTCCACCCCACCCCTCCCTACCCCCTCCTGTCCCTCTGCCCCATCCCTCCCTGCCCCCTCCTGTCCCTCTGCCCCAGGGCTCCCTGCCCCTTCTGTCATAGAATCATAGAAGATCAGGGTTGGAAGAGACCTCAGGAGGCCATCTAGTCCAACCCCCTGCTCAAGGCAGGACCAACAGCAACTAAATCATCTCAGCCAGGGCTTTGTCAACCCTGGCCTTAAAAACCTCTAAGGAAGGAGATTCCACCACTTCCCTATGTAACCCATTCCAGTGCTTCACCCCCCTCCTAGTGAAATAGTGTTTCCTAATATCCAACCTAAACCTCCCCCCACTGCAACTTGAGACCATTGCTTCTTGTTCTGTCATCTGCCACCACTGAGAACAGCCGAGCTCCATCCTCTTTGGAACTCCCCTTCAGGTAGTTGAAAGCAGCTATCAAATCCCCCCTCATTCTTCTCTTCTGCAGACTAAACAAGCCCAATTCCCTCAGCCTCTCCTCATAAGTCATGTGCCCCAGAGTGTCCCTTCCGCCCCAGCCCACCCCAGCCCTCCTGTCCCTCTGCCCCAGAGCTCCCCGCCCCCTCCTGTCCCCCTGCCCCAATGCTTCCTGCCCCTCCCTCCCATCCCTCTGCCATAGCCTACCCTGTCCCCTCCTGTCCCTCTTCCACCGGGCTCACTGCCCCTTCCCATCCCATCACTTCCTGTTGCTCTGGAGGCCCCAGGCTTGCTGCCTGCACACCCGGAGTAACTCAGGAGGCAGGAGGGCACCATGGGATGCAGTGAGCCCCCACAGGGGATTGGCAGGAGGCCAGAGGGGGAAGTACCCAGCTGAACCTGTGTCACCTCAGGGTGGTGACTCTTAGTCTCTGCAGAGCGAAGAATGCAGGCAAGCCAGAGCAAGATGGAGCATCTTACCTGGGGCTTCAGGGAAATATCTACCCCTGGCCACCAAGTAGCCATGGCAGGGGGTGGGGGCAGGTGCTGTCCAGCCCCAGCCAGGGACCCCTGGCTCATGAGCTCCAGTCAGAGCAGCTCTGCTTTCAGTTCTGGCGCCCCAGTTCAACCCTGATGTGGCCCACAGAGGACGTGGTGGGTGGAGAGGGAGAACCTGGCTGTTTGGGATTTACAAACCCCACAGAGCACAGGCAGATGGGTGAGGAGAGTCCCCCTGTGTGCAGGTGAGCAGGCTGATCAAACCCAGGACAACTGTCTGACCTGTCAGCTATGGAGACAGGCACCCACAGGTGTGACCAAGAGAGAAACCCAGACCTGCTCTAAACAGGCAAGAACAGAAGGGGGGAGAGGAGCAGAAAGGTGTGTGTGTGGGTGTGTGTGTGTGTGTGCACGTGTGCCTGTGCATGTGTATGTGCGTAAGCATGCACATGTGCACGTGCGAGCCTGTGTGGGGGTATGCATGAGTATGTTCATGTGTGTGTGTGCATGTGTGTGTGACAGATAGGGACTGCAAGCCCTGGAGGTTGAAGGAGTGATAGACGCAATTCAAGGGGAGAGTTCATGAACAGATCTGATTGAAAGCAAACAGACGAGGGCCAGTTAGGGGCAGCTGGGACCCCTGGAAAGGCTACACCAAGAGATGGGGATGCTGCCCCAGCTTGTGCCCTGGGTGGCACCCATGAAGCAGGTCCCAAATGTACTTCTCACCCATGCGGGCAGCGGGCACAGCAGGGCTGGGCTGCCAATGGCTCTGCAGCTCACCAGGTCTCCCTGCATAAGCCTTGGCCATGTGCCCGTCTGTGCACTGCTGCCAGGGTCGGCGGTCAGCGGGCTCGGTTGGGTTTCCTGCGCCCTTGGAGCCAGAGGAGACAGCTCACACCTAGTGTAGACATGTCTCCATGAGGGGCTGAGCCCCCACTCACTGCAGGGGACAGGGCCGGCTCTGGCTTTTTGGCCGCCCCAAGCAAAACAAAAACAACAACAAAAAAAAACGGGGTGGCCAGAACGGCAAAGCAAAAAAAAAAAAAACCTGTGGCGCGGCTGGAGCACGGGTGCAGGGGGACCGGCTGGGGGGAGTGGGAGGGAGCGGGCGGGAGAGAGAGAGAAGGCGGCTGGTTGCGGTGCCGCAGACTCTTCTCCTCATCCGGGAAGGAGAAGACGCCGTGTGATGGCACAGACCCAGCCCTCGGGGAGAATAGGGCCCGGCCAGCCACCAAGCGGCAGGAGGGGGCCCTTGCCCCCAGGCCAGAGAGCTCAGGGCCAGGAAGGACCAGCAGGATGAGTGTGAACTCAGACTAGAGTCCAGTCAGTGGCTGAGTGGAGAACACACACCCCGTCCCTCCATCCAGTCCAGAGTGAGACCCCCGTGCCCCAGGAGAGCTGCCCCCCGGGCAATCGCCCTGCCTCTTCCCAGGCCGAGGCAGGGACGATTCAGGCCTGTTTAGTGAGAGCTGGGTAAGGACAAGCCACGTGGCCAGGAGCCCCCCTCCTCCCGAGCACACCAGGGTCATCTAGAGCATTGGTTCTCAAACTGGTGGTTGCAACCCCTCAGGGGGTCACAACCCGGTTATGTGGGGGGTTGCAAGCTCCAACCCTGACCCCTGCGCCGGGCTGCCAGCCCCAAGCTCCTCCAGCCCCGCTCCACCCCCAACTCCACTCCACTCCACCTCCAGCGCTGCTCCACCTCCAAAGAAAGGTGCCAAATAGAAGTTTGCCCAGGGCGCCATTTTTCCTATGGCTGGCCCTGGTACTGAGACAACATTGGAGGGCTTGATTCGCAGCTGAACAAGTACTTTAGTAATTAACAGTCAGAGACACAAGTGCAAACTTTTTCCTGAAAATAATGGCCACTTGTACTGCTAAAACCGCTAAAAAACGAAAGGTTTCAGAGTAGCAGCCGTGTTAGTCTGTATCCGCAAAAAGAAGAACAGGAGTACTTGTGGCACCTTAGAGACTAACAAATTTATTAGAGCATAAGCTTTCGTGGACTACAGCCCACTTCTTCGGATGCATCCTGCGCCGCCGGAGCCCGGGCGGGGAAGTGCCCGGCTGGGGACGTAGGGTCTGGAGGCACGGGGGCTGCCCGAAGCCGGTAGCGCTCGGGCAGCCCGGCTCTTACACAGAGCCGAAGAGTCGGGGAGGAGCAGAGCCGCCATTTTCCCGGACATGTTCGGCTTTTTGGCAATTCCCCCCGGACGGGGGTTTGACTGCCGAAAAGCCGGACATGTCCGGGAAAAAGAGAACGTATGGTAACCCTATCTGAACAGGCTGTGCGGTGTCACTGCCAATCCCTGCTGGCTGCATTGCTGCCGAAGGGGCTCGAGTCTCTCACAGGGGTCTACACTCAGCTGCACTCACTGAGGAGCCCCGGCGAGAAGCGGCGGGGCTAGAGCCTGAAGTCTCAGAGTCGTGGGGCTCGCCCTTGCAAAAAGAGGAGGCCTGGGGCCTAGCACAACCATAGGGGCATCCCGAGCGTGATGGGCACCCTGGGACACCAGGACAGAGGGGGGACTGGTTCAAGCTGGGAGGACCTGAACACCAGCAGCCGGCGGCAGCAGTAGTGGTGGGGGTGGCCATGACGGGGAGCAGAGACAGAGCTCTGGGGGTGCAGGACAGGCAGCTGGGAAATCGGGACCAAGGAACGTGCCTGCTGCTGTTTGCTTCTGCTGCTCCCATGGGAAGAAGGCTGGGGGCGTTCTCAGCCCACAAACAGAACCACCCGGCTCTCCCTGGAGGAGGAGACCCCGGCAAGGCCTCACTTCACTGGGGCTGAAGGGGGACAGGCACATTCCAGGGCCTGACAGGTCAACGCTCAGCCCAGCTCCTGCATGTAGCGATGGGAACTACCACTCGTGGAGCCCACCCGGCCCAGACTGGTGCTAAGTTCCAAGCAGCCAGACCCTGCCCCTCCCTGTGGCTGCCGGCCCGCGCTGGCACCATTTGGCTGCAGCATGGATCAGCAGGTGCTGATGCACGAGTAGGGTTACCATACGTCCGGATTTTCCCGGACATGTCCGGCTTTTTGGGCCTCAAATCCCTGTCCGGGAGGAAATCCCCAAAAGCTGGACATGTCCGGTATAATAGGGAGGGAGGGGCCTGCAGTGCTGGGTCGGGGGCCGGAGCCGCTGGGGCTGGCAGTGCGGGGCCGGGGGCTGGCGGTGCGGGGCCGGGGCTGGGGCCGGGGCTGGCGGTGCTCGGCAGGGGGCCGGGGGACGAGAGGGACAGTACCAGCTTGTTGGGGCTCCGGCGGGAGAAGACACGGCGTGGGCACTTGATGTGAAGGTGTCCTGAGCACCAGCTGCGCATGTTGAGCCACTCAACAGTACGGGAGGGGCTGGGGCCGTCCTCCCGGTGCAGCAGAATCAGCTGCTTCAGGGCACGCACGGCTGTGTTCTCCAGCATCTGCTCCAGCTGCAAGGGCAGAACAGGGGCCCCTAGAATGAGCCAACTCCCCGGTGGAATGATCCCCGCCCCGGCACAGCACAGCACACACAGCCCCATCCCAATGCACAGATGCCCTCCCCGCCCCCCACGAGCCTCCATCCCTGCACGACATACACAGCCCCCTACCTCTGCACAGCCCCCTCAGCGGGCAATTCTCCCCCCACCCCACCCAGCATGAGCCGCTGCAGCCCAGCCCAGCCCAGCTCCCCCCTCAGGATGAGCCCCGACCCCTGCATGGCTCGCACAGCCCTCCCCAGCAGGAGTGGAGGGAAGTTGCAGAAGGGACTTGGAAGCTGGTCACAGATTCCCACACCAGAAAGGCCCTGTGGGATGTGTGTGCTAAGCCCACCTGACCCCTCATCCTGTGATGGGTTTGCAGCCTGGGTCCCAGGTGGTGACATGCCACCATCACCCTGCCCCGTGCTTGCCACCTCGCCCCACACGAAGTCTAGAGGAGATGAACCTTTCCTCCACAGGGCCTGGATCTCGGCCTTGGCTGGCTGCTGGGCTCGGGTGAACGTGGCTGTAGGCTGCTCTCTGGACCTTTTGGCCTGAAGCCATGGAGTACCCCCAGGATCCCTAGCTGTCCTCGGCAGTGCCCGCCACTGGTAGGCTGCTCTACCCGAAGGAGGAGGCGGGGGCACCCCAGCCTTGATGCAGGGACCCATGGGCACTCGGTTCTCACACAGGGGCACCAGCGGCCGTATCGGACAGTGTCTGCGCGGGTGGCCGAGGACTCCACAATGCTGCATCTGCCGGGCGAGGCCTTCTCTGCCGTCTTCGAGAAGTACCCCGAGAGCCTGGTGCGGGTGGTGCGGGTGAGTGCGGCCTCGGCTCCCATCCCACGTGCTGACGCCCTCCCCTCCCCTGCATTGTGCCGCACGCTCAGACTCTCCCCTTCCCTTCCAGATCATGGTGCGTCTGCAGCGGTTCACCTTCCTGGCCCTGCACAATTACCTGGGGCTGACTAATGAACTCTTCAGCGACGGGAGTGATGGGCCCTGCCCTGGAGCTCCTCCCACGGGAGTGGTGAGTCCTGCTCCCTGCACCAGAACCTTCGTCCTTCCCATCCCCGGTTCCTCTTGCCCATGGCAGTTTGGGCCAGACTTGGGCCAGTGTCCAAACCCTGGTCCCACTAGGGGGGCTGGAGGCCGGCACCTGGCTGGGGAGGGGACAGAAAGAGCTAGAACCCCCGGTAGGGTTACCATACGTCCGGATTTCCCCGGACATGTCCTCCTTTTGTGTGCTAAAAATAGCGTCCGGGGGGAATTTGTAAAGCACTCACAATGTCCGGGATTAGCAGAGAGTGGCTGGGAGGGCTGCAGGGAAGTCCCAGGCTGGACTCAGGAGCAGCTGTAGAGGAGCCGGATCCGCCCTGCATTCTGAGCCAGCAGCTCCCTTGCAGCCCAGTCCAGCAACACTGTGCAGGGCCAGACCGGGTTTTGTTGTGCAGGGCCAGACCGGGTTTTGTTGTGCAGGGGAGCTCAGCCACGTGTCCGGCTCGGCTGCACAGAGCCCAACACTCTGTTCTGAGCAGCAGGGTAAGGAGGTCAGGGGGCAGGAAGGTTCTGGAGGTGGAGGTCAAGAAACGGGGGGGGCTTTTTGGGGGGAGTGGAGAAAGTTTTGGGCAGTCAGGGTACAGGTAGGGGGTAGGGTCCTGGGGGGCAGTTGGGGGGGGGTCTTAGGAGGGGGCAGTTAGGGGACAAGGAGCGGGGGGGGGGTAGGGGGCTGGGAGTTCTGGGGGGGAGCTGTCAGGGGGCAGGAGTGGAGAGAGGGATCGGAGCAGTCAGGGGACAGGGAGCAGAGGGGTTTAGATGGGTTGGGAGTTCTGGGGGGGGCTGTCAGGGGGCAGGAGTGCGGAGAGGGATCGGAGCAGTCAGGGGACAGGGAGCAGAGGGGTTTAGATGGGTTGGGAGTTCTGGGGGGGGGCTGTCAGTGGGTGGGGAGTGGTTGGATGGGGCGTGGGAGTCCCAGGGGTCTGTCTGGGGGTGGGGGTGTGGATAAAGGTTGGGGCAGTCAGGGGACAAGAGGCAGGGAGGCTTAGATAGTCCTGGGGGGCAGTTAGGGGCAGGGGTCCCAGGAGGGGGTAGTCAGGGGACAAGGAACGGGGGGAGGGTTGGGAGGTCAGGGGGGGGCGGGAAGTGGGAGGGGCAGGGGCGGGGCTAGGGCGGGGCTCCTCCCGTCCTCTTTTTTGCTCGCTGAAATATGGTAACCCTAACCCCCGGAGCAAAGCCCCTGTGTCTGCAAGGGGGGGATCCCTGTGCAGCAGGGATGGAGCAGGGCCTGGCAGGGTGCCCCCTGCTGGCAGCAAGTCGCAGTGAGAGGCCTTAACACCCGGCCTGGCGGCTCTGGAGAGGTGGAGAATCCTGCGCCCAAGCAGCCCCTCCCCCTGGCACAGCCCTGCTCTGCCCTCAGACTTGGCTGCTGGAGCAGCGTTCCCTGCCTTGCTGGGTGGAGCACCTGGCTCGGGGTGGAGCCAAGGCCTGTGGGAACAGCCGGGTCACTGGGCCGGCGCTGTGACCCCCTCGCCCCAGCTGCCAGGGAGCCAGGAGCCGAGAGCAAGCTTTGCGGGGCCGTCGTGTGCCGGCAGCACCTGGCGCTCTGGGCTCAGCTGGGCTCTGCGCTCTCCTTGTCTACAGTGGCACATCTGGCCCCTCCCACGTTACGCAGCTCTGTGGACACGGGTCTCCCTCACACAAGCCATGCGGCTGCTGGCGTGGAGCATGTTTCCTCCTGGGCCATCAGCCAAGTGAGGGGAGCCAAGCCGTCCCCGTCCCTGTGCCCGTCCCCGTCCCTGTGCTTGTCCCTGTCCCCGTCTCTCTGCCTCAGCTCTGCTCTGGGGTGGGGGCAGGACTCGCTGGGGGAGGTGTTGCCCCACGTGATGGAGGACGTCAGACGAGATGCTCTGAATGGCCCCTGTTGGCCTTGAATGGTGGGTGTGGCTGGTCCCCAGGCTGGCACTGCCCAGCCTGGCCTGGTGCTGATGCCAGCTGTGTCATGAAGGAGATGCAGCCGCTGCGACTCTTCCCCCAGCCCAGCCATGCCTCGCACACCAGCCCTGTCAGACACAGCAAGCGCGTCATCAGCGTCTCCTCCATTGACCACCACAAGGAGAGCTCTGGAGGCAGCCAGATGCCAGCGCCAAGGACCTGGGTAAGGGTTGCCCTGGCTCAGGGAGGGGAACGCAACAGCTGTGCTCCCCCTCAGAGCAACTGAGCTGGGCATGGACCGGACAGGGGTGAAAGAACTCAAGGGTGCAGAAGGGCTCAGTACGGGATGCTGTGCTGCAGGGAGCGGGGTGGAGGCCTGGGCACTTCCCTTGCACGGAACTGGTCCACACCTTCCATATGCCACGACAGCTGTGGAGTGGCTCTCGTCACCAGTCCTGCCCCTGGAGGTGGCCTGGCTGTAGGGTCCGACCCAGGGCAGGGGAGGCTCTGGACCCCGTGTGCTCGCTGTGCCAGTGTAACGGGATGTGTGTGTCACCCTCACAGCTGATCAGCTCAAGCTGGGGTCCCTGGAGCCCTCTGCAGTGCCACTGCTGAGCCGCTGCACCTCCATGCCAGTGGATAGCTCAGGTAAGTGGAACTCTCCCAGGATGGGACCAGGTTAATTGATAAGGGGGGTTGCACTGATAGGCTTTGCTGTGTCAAAGGGGTCACCAATACGACCTTCAGGGCTAACCCAAGCTAAGTTGCTTGTGGATCCCTTGCTTATGCTTAGAAATCTTGCCCTCCCTGAATGCCAATTCCGGCAGTGATACAGATCTTTCCAGTCAGGCCTTATTTCCTTCCCCCAGAGCTCACACAGATGGAACGAGTGTCGGTCGGTGCTTGGCTCCCCTTCATGGGTGTGTCTGGGGGCGGGGGGTGTGTGGGATCAAGGAAGTTGAGTTACACAATAAGAGGTTTACAATGCAAACGCTTGATGTAACTACACCATGGGCTCCAGTGATGTGATAAGTGAGATCAGCATCCTACAAGCATTTCAGCATTTCTGAACACCAAACACATTCGCATCAACTTCACATCTATTCTAACAGTGCGAACACACTGGTGAGCCAGCCTGGTTCCCGGCTCTGCGTTTGTCAGGGCTCAGTGAGGCCTGGGGGCCTTGGCATGAGCTGGCACTTGGTCTGCCAGCGTCACAGGGCCTTGCTGCTTCCTCAGCCTCTCACGCTGAGTCCCTCCTTGCGGAGGTCAATGGCACTGTGGCCATAGGTGCTGACTTCTGCTGGTGCTGGTGGGTGCTGCCCACCTCTGCGGCCGACCCCGCCCTGACTCCACCCCTGCCCTGCCCCCATTCGAACCCCTTCCCCAAAGTCCCCGCCCTAACTCTGCCCCCTCCCTGCCCCTATTCCAACCCCTTCCCCAAATCCCCTGCCAACCCCGCCTCCTCCCATGAGCGCACCACATTCCTGCTCCTTCCCCTCCCTCCTGGAGCTTGTTACGCCGTGAAACAGCTGTTTTGTGGTGGCAAGTGCTGGGAGGTAGGAGGAGGAGCAGGGACCTGGCGCACTCAAGGGAGGAGGCGGAGGAAGAGATGTAGGTGAGTTGGGGCAGGGGGGCGGGGAGGGAAGCTTGGCAGCGCCCGCGCCAGAGGTTCCCTTTGCGCTCCCCCACCCCGGGCTACATGCCTTTTGGGCAGGTGGGATGGCATCCCCCCCCCACCCCGTTCCCTCCTTCCCGGGTGCTGGGCCTCAGGCCTAGGAAACATTAAACCCCTGCACAGCTGGAATGGGGAGGGGTTGGTTTCCATGGAGCTGGGGGAATTTATGCTGGGCTGTGGCTCTGCCAAGGTTAGTGGGGTGCTCCAGAGAGTTCAGGCTCAGCCGGAGCTGTAGGCTGTCCCCCAGGTCTCCTGGCCGCCTATCTGTGGGTGCGCACCTTGGGGGCAGGCCTGCCCCTCACCCTGGTGCTGGGGCTGACGTTCCTCTCTCTCCTCCGCCCCCACCCCCCAACAGGACGTCAGCCTTCACTTCGTGCTGTGGGGCTGCCTACACGTCTACCAGCGCATGATTGACAAGGCGGAGGATATGTGCCTCTTCCTGCTGCAGCCTGGAGAGATGGTGGGCCAGCTGGCTGTGCTGACCGGGGAGCCCCTCATCTTCACCATCAAGGCTGAGTGTGACTGCACCTTCCTCAAGATCTCCACGTCGGACTTCTACGAGTTGGTGTCCCCCTTCCCCTCCTCATCCTGTGGGCAGGCTCTGCCCACCTCCCACCCCACTTCCATCTAGGCTGGTGGCCTGGGTCAGATTGGGGCCAGTGCCCCCTAGAGGGGAAAGGCACCGTGTCCCATTCCCCACCCCCATAAACCAGCCAATCCCCTGCCCTGGGCTGGATTGGAGCTGCCTCCTGCTAGATGGGGAAAGGCCCCATGTCCCAGTCCTCCAATCGTGCACCTGTTGCATGGGCCTGGATTCTCCTGCCCTGGGCTGTGATCTGTCCTGGTGCCATGTTTTCTTGGCTGGCTCTGTTCCAGAGGAGGTTGGTGACTCAGGGAGGGGGCGGCTGCAGTCAGCAGCGCACTGGCAGCAACAGGGCCACCTGTGCACTGACAAGCTGCCCGCTCTCTCCCCAGGATCATGCAGGAACAGCCCAGTGTGGTGCTGAGTGTTGCCCATACTGTGGCCGCCCGCATGTCCCCATTCGTGCACCAGATGGACTTTGCCATCGACTGGATGGCAGTGGAGGCCGGACGGGCCTTGTACAGGAGAGTGAAGCCTGTGCTGGGGGGTGCTTGGAGACCCTGGCTGGGGAACCCCAGCTTCTCCGCCTAGCCCAGGGCACAGCTGGGACCAACTCTCCCTGCTGTGTTTAACCCCTTCCACGCCAGGGTAATGGGCACCCCTGTTACTCTCAGCCTCGTCTATGCCCTTCCTGCAGCAAAAATGACTCAGGCATCCCAGCGCTCTGGGCGGGCGCTGTCCAGACCAGCAGCCGTGCTGTTTCCAGAGGGGCCAGGCGAGACCTGACCAGCTGCCTGTGACCCCTCCATGGGACTCAGGTTTTCACCTGAACTGACCTGACTTCAACTCCTTCCTGGCTGCAGGTGTTGGATTGAGAGCAGCCCGGGAGCTCTGGGGATGGGGGCGTCCCAGCCCAGGGTGGATGCCAGCTGGGGCTGTCCGACTCGCCACTCATTGCATGTGCTCTACCAGCCTAGGTGGTAGGGGGCGCTCTCTCTGGGGGAGACACTGGCTTAGCTGGCTGGCTCATTACATGCACTCTCCCACCCAATGTGGTAGGGGACGCTCTAGTTCTAGGGCTGGAGGAACCCAGCCCTAGGGACCCTAGGTCCTGCAGGGTAGCTCCATTGGGAGGGGACTTGCAGAAGGAAGTAGAGCTCCATGTGAACACACAAGTGACACAAGCAGCACATTGACAGAATTACAGACCTGCCTCCCCCAGAAGAGTAACCCTAATCAATGAGCCTACCCCAAAGTAACGGGCATATCTGGTAACAGCATGCAAAAAGCCTGTCTCCTTACGCAGGAAGGTTGGATCCCATGTTGGTTAATGCTGCTGGGAGATTGCTTTAGGTGAAAAAACGCTGTAATAATTGATTTTAGCCTGTTAATGTTAAATTTAGATTTTCATTTTATATGTAACCAGTTCTGTTTCCATTAGCCTGACTCAGTACCTCTTAAATCTTAATCGTTGATAATAAATTTAGGATTGTTCAACTATACATATATCTCATTGCTGCAAGGTTATAAAAGGTCTGGTCCTGAGCTGTACCAATAAGCTGTTTGGATTCTGTTCCCTGGTAATTTCTGTGAGTGTCCTGTGACAGTAACCCGATGCTACTGGGGGACACTTTCAGAGGGGCTTGGGGGCTGCGGTGCAACTACTGTTACCGTGCAAGGCAGAGCAAGGGCTGGCAGAGCCCTGTGGAGATTGGTAGGATGGCTAACAGACTGGTGATGTTATGCTTGACTAGATATCAGCTCCCTGAGAAAATCTTCCTCTCGCCAGGTGGGTAACAAGGTGACTCGGAGCCTGGGCACCCCAAGAAAGCTGCACACATACCCCTGTAACCTGCTTTCCCTCCTCCAGGGGCCTCTTTATCTTAGCCAAACCTCAAATATGTTCAAACCGTGTTCAAATATGTTAAGGACTGTTACAAAGAGGACCCTGATCAACTGTTCTCCATGTGCACTACAAGTAGGAGAAGTAGGAATCAACTTAATCTGCAGAAAGGGAGATTTAGGTTAGATATTAGGAAAAACTTTCCAACTATAAAGATAGATAAGCTCTGGAATAGGCCTCAAAGGGAGGTTGTGGAATCCCCATCATTGGAGGTTTTTAAGAACCCATTAGACAAAGAGCTGTCAGGGACGGTCTAAGTATAGTGCCGGACGGGATGATCTTTCTAGGACCCTTCCAGCCCTACATTTCTAGGATTCTCTGAACTGTGGAGTTTAATTGGTGAGCCCCACAGTGAACTGACCCTGCAGCCTTCACCCAGCTCTAGTCCAATGTGAATTATTAACAAAATGAGCTGGTCCCTGATACGGAGACGCCACAAGACCAGTGAGCACAGCAGGACATACCCTATCAGAGATACCCAATGACAGTCGTTCCCTTGTAGTGCAGTGGGGGAAGCTAGGTAATCCAATGGTTCCTCTCGCATAAAGTCTTGCAGTACACAAACAGGGACTTGGCTTAGAAAAGCAGAGATGCCTTCCCTCACGTACTATTACAGGCACCTATCCTAAGTCTGTAAGTAAACAGACACGGTTCACAGATAGCCTTCTGACCCAGAAATAGACTAGACAGGAGGGAGGATAACTCACCAGAACATAGTCCATTCCACTTACAACCCAGAATTCATCAGCAACACTGAATTCCCAGAAAATCAAAGATGAGAATATGATTAAGAACGAGACCCCAGATCACTAACTACAGGGATTAGATCTAGCTTTGTGGGTGTGCAGTCCATGGGGGGGGCACCCCTTTCAGTGAGACAGCCCTTCTCGGGGGTCCACTCTCTCTCGGGGTTAGGCCCCTTCACCTCCTGGAGCCGCACCTCTCTGAGCCTTAGCACGTCTGTCTCTCGCCGTGGGTCCCCTCAGGGAGTCCACTCGCTCTGGACCCCCCCGGGGTCTCCCTCCCCCTAGACCGGAGTGACTCTCAGCCAGCGTAAAACAGGAGGGTTTATTGAGCATTGAACACAACAGAGGAAACACTCAGGGCCTCAGGCCTGACCTCCCTCAGCCCAGTACATCCCAGTCTCCTTGCATCCAGGTGGGCTCTGCCTGCCCGTCCTCTCCAGCCCAGAGCCTCCCTGCTTCCCAGCTGCATCTGAGATCACCGGCCCCAAGCCCCCCTCTGTCCATTGTCTTCTCTCCAGGTAAACAGGGTCGTCTGGGCCTCCTTTCCTCTCTGCCCTCCTCTGGCTGGAACCCACTGGTTGGGTCATGGGGTCCTCTCTTCACAGCCCATTGTCCTCCCACTGGCTAGAACCGGCTGTGACTCCTCATCTGGGTCTCTGGGTCATCAGATCAGCGGTCGCTGGGGTGTCCATCCTCCAGGCCATCGGCTGGGGTCCCAAGTTCCCTCTCCGGTCCTCTGTAACAACAAACTCCCTCTCCCCTCACCTCGTTAAATCAGTAACACCCAGGGGCACTGAGTCCCACTCCCTCTGCATGCAAACCATTGGAAAACCACAAAAATATAAGAAAATCCCCCATTTTGTCACAGTGGGGATCCTGGAAGAGTGGTTAGAAACCCCAGAGAGGCACTGAACTGAGGTCTTCTTCCATCTCTGCAGAGAAAGGATAAGGGAGGAAGCCCCCACATCATGGTTACAGTGAACATGCAGGAAGCCCCAGTTTCTCTGAAAGAAGAAATCAGGCCTCTGAGCAATTGAAACAGATTCTTCCAACAGTTTAATAGGAAATGTATGTACAGTCAATCCAAAATCTGGGGTTGGGTTATTTACATATGACGTTGTTTGGGAGATACTTGGCCAGCACCTGAAAAAGAAATGTGAAGAGTCATGAGTATTTGTCCAGTGCCCCTTAATACACATAAACAGAGTGGAGAATACTAGGGAATAACAATATGATAACATGGACCAGGAATAAGCTGCTGGATACGGTATAGAAAGCAAACACCAACACAGGAAACACTACAAGATTAGGGGAACCCATATTACTTAATATAGTCGCTCTTGAATGAGCGGAATGGGTCAATTCAGCAGGGGTCTCTATTGATTTCCTTCCAATATTCAACTCTTACAGGAACATTGTCTCCCCATTGAGAGCTATAAGCAATAACATCCCAGACTCCCTCTGCCTTTCGCCCTCCTCTGCTAACTGCTGCCTGGGGAATCCCCACAGGCCCTGAACCCGGGGGGCAGTAAACTGGAGAACGAGGTGGTGATGGAGACTAGAAGCCTGACCATTCAGTGACCTTTTTCTATGAGGTGGAGGATCATAGTAGCTAACTTTGGAGGATGAGTTATATCTGCTGAGCGCCTTCTCTGAAGGGCAGAGCATCCTTATCTCCCAATAACATCAGTGGGAGTTTGAGAACACTCAGCAACTCATAGGATTGGGCAAAACAAATACAAAGGCCTTGGATGGCTAAAGTTAAGCACTAAAATCTGCAGTTAGATGCCTAAATACTCATTATAGCCACCTGCAGAGGTGCTGATTAAATCTCTATCAGCATTGTGGTGTTTAAAATAGATATTTGAAAAACAAGGGGAATGATGTTTAAAGGCATATTTGTCCTTTGGTTGACATCAGACAACTTTATGCCAGGTGACTGGATTTTCCAAACCTGGATACCTAAACTTTGACTCCTAACAATCACATGTAGGTGCATAAATAGGGGTGGGGTCAGTTGTAAAATCACCTTTTTGCTGCCCTATGTTGCAGTGGAGCAGGACAAAGTAGCCATAAAGCTGCCCTAAGAGGTAGCTAGGAATTCCCCAGCATGTGCAAATCCCTAACACACAGAACTAGCATATATAGTGTACAGCCAGTGTAGCTGGCTGAATGTCACCAACTCCTAGCTTCCCACCCAAGTATATGGGGTGTGAGCTGGAAACAGAAGATGGCACACACAGTGTGCGTTGTGCTACAGCAATCTCCAGTGCAGCAATGGCTGTTTCAAGACAGCATAATTTAGAACAACCCAGAGTCTAGCTCTCACTCACTCTCACTCATGCCCGTCACCCCAATCGGGGTATGGGCCGCCAACCACAGATCTCCAGAGTCCTCTGTCCTGGGCCATTTGCTCTAGCTGGTTCCAGGTATAGCCCATTTTTATGCCATCAGCCTGAAGGTCGCGTCGCCAGGTGTTTCTTGGATGGCCTCTTTTCCGCTTGCCTTGGGGGTTCCACCGCAATGCCTGTCTAGTGATGTTGGTTGGCTGCTTGAGTAGTGTGTGTCCTATCCAGCCCCACCTTCTCCTTCTAATTTCTTCCTCTGCTGGAAGTTGACAGGTCCTCTCCAAGAGGTAGATGTTGCTGATGGTGTCTGGCCAGCAGATCTGGAGAATCCTTCTAAGGCAACTATTTATGAAGGTCTGGATCTTCCTGGTGGTAGTTTTAGTTGTCCTCCAGGTTTCAGCTCCATACAATAAAACTGATTTCACGTTGGAGTTGAACAGTCTAATCTTTGTTGCCAAAAACAGCTCTCTGGAGCTTCAGATGTTCTTGAGCTGTAAGAAAGCTGCTCTTGCCTTACCGATCCTTGCTTTGATGTCTGCATCCCTGCCACCCTGTTGGTCGATGATGCTGCCTAGGTAGGTGAAGGACTGCACTTCTTCCAGAGGGCTTCCATTCAGTGTGACTGGGTCATTACTGATGGAGTTAATCTTGAGGATCTTGGTCTTGTCCTTGTGGATGTTGAGGCCAACCTGTGATGACGTGGCTGCCACTACGTTGGTCTTCTCTTGCATCTGCTGTTTGCTATGCGAAAGGAGTGCAAGGTCGTTGGCAAAGTCCAGGTCATCAAGCTGGGTCCACAACGTCCACTGGATTCCGTTCCTGCGCTCATAAGTGGATGTCTTCATAATCCAATCAATGACAAGGACAAAGAGAAATGGTGACAACAAGCATCCTTGTCTAACTCCGGTTCGCACCTGGAAGCTGTTTGTAAGCTGCCCTCCATGGATCACTCTACAGTGTATGCCGTCATATAAGTTCTCAATCAAGTTGACCACCTTTGCTGGGCTGCCATAATGCCGAAGGAGCTTCCAGAGAGTCTCTCGATCCATGCTATCGAATGCTTTCTCATAGTCAACAAAGTTGATGTACAACGAGGAGTTCCACGCCACAGACTGCTTGACTATGATGCGGAGTCTAGAGCTCAGGTGTATTTGAGGATCTGGGCCGGTACTTGGCTGTTATTACAGTAATGACCCCTGAGCAAACAGTATAATGTACATGCTTATCACTGAGCTTGTCCAGAGGCTACATGTCCATCAGAATGACTAGATGTCCTGATGTGTAATAAAAACGCTTTGAGTAATAAAAATCAACCTAGGCTACTTTACAGGGCCTCATCCTGCCCAGTATTATAGTTGCCTCTCTCCTCTTCCAATTTTGGGTAGCAGGAGTGAGTAGTATAAGGGCCCTACTGTCAATCAAACATTAACCCCACACCTTGACCCAATAATCCCTGCCCACCGGTCATTGGAAGTCCCACCCCATGGGGGTATTACTTCTGGGGTCAAGGCGGACACATGACCGGAAGCAAGGTGTGTTATGTGACCCCTCTAAGAACTCCTCTCACTGTCCTCTACCAATCAGGATGGGTTTTGCCCTTGATAGGAATGCCCTGAGAGAAGATTTGACCAATCAGGGGGAGTTCCTAGGTTTGTGTGACCCCTCTAAGAACTCCTACCACCACCCTCTACCAATCAGGAGGGGTTTCAGCCGCTGGGGACTACCCCGAGAGGAGATTTGACCAACTGGGGGGAATTCTGGGGTGGGGTCACCAGTCCGGAAGTGGTTCATGTGACCCCTCTAAGAACTCCTCCCAACACTCTCTACCAATCGCGATGGGTTTCAGCTGCAGAGGATTGCCCCGAAAGGAGATTTGGCCAAAATAGGGCAGGTTCTGGGATGGGGTGAACCACCCAGAAGAGGGTCGTGTGACCCCTCTAAGAACTCCTTCCAATGCCCTCTGCCAATCAGAATGCAGCACCATCACCCCATAAGTCCCGGCGCTGGGCAGAGGAGGCCATCTCTTACCAAGAAGACGTGTTTTAGAAATTATGGCAAGGCTGAGAGGAAACATGGGAGTCCTTTACCACCCCCGTGAGAACTTCGGACTTTGTTTTAGCTCTGAGGACCTTTGGACTTGTGTGGAGAAAGCGCTACAGCAGCGACAATTCCGAAGAGGATGAGGGAGCAGCTGAGGGGATTCCTTTGGCCCAGCCATTGATGGATATGCCAGAAGCCGAACCCGAAGCCCAACCGCTCATGAGACACCCCGATGAGCATGGTGGCCTCTCGTCGTCCATCACCCTGAAGGAGGAAAGTGATCATGGCTTTGGGGAATCACCGGTGGACAAGGTGAATGGAAAAGATGTCGCTCAGGTAAATGAATGATTAAGAAGTGACAGTCGATGATAGGGTGTAATGGGGTTAGGAACCTGGGGTTGTGTAAATCTAAAAACAAGCAGTGGGAACTTACACTTGTTTCTTGTCCAAAAATCTCTCGACAGCTCGACGATGCCTTTCTAGAGGACCGGAGGCCCTGGTCAGCATTGCATCAAGCAGCAAAGATGAACCCCGAGGATGATGGCTATGAGGAGTTTAGGAGGAGGCTTGGGATAGAACTCACTGAGCCAGTGCCACGTCGTGAGCGTGAAAAAGTTATGCGGACTATTGTACGTGTTGCTGTTTATGCCATTCTTAATCACTGTCTTAGGGAAAAGCTTTTTGAAGCTTGTGAGGGCTGTGTCATAGATGCACCAGCCCAACGGCACCATGACTGTGTGACTTGGACTTCAATGAATGTAAACTGCAAACTCCGGGGCCTGTGTGCTGAGCTGTGTTTGGAAAGCTTATTGAACACTATTATTGCCATAGGTTATGCTATGCAATGTCTGTGCCTAACCCAAGAACAGTTAGCGCAAGGGGTGACCTTGATAAATGCTGTGCAATTCAGTGGAGACCCTGACCACATTTTAAAGAAATGCCCAAACTGGAAGATGCCTGCTTGCAGCGTTATATTGACCGTCTGGTCCGCACAAAAAGTGACAGAGTCCTGCTTAAGAAAAAGACTATTTGTAAGAAATCTAAAAGGATTAAGTTAGAGAATGGTGAGGGGACAAACAGGCAATATCAAACTTGGTAGCTGTAAATTTAAAAAAATCTATTGAAAAGGGCTTTGTGACTATCTGTGTTTCTGTTAGAAGGTCTCTGGCCCTTAAGTGAGCTAAAAGTTTTGATGGAACATCTTGGTTTGTTTTCAAGGAGCTGTATGTCTTTTCAATTTAAAGAAAATGGTTTGTGAGAACCTAGCTCTTGTGTCTTTGTGTAAAAGAGACCCATTTACAGCAAAAAGCTGAAATGTATGTTGTGGGAAGGGAAAAAATCCTAAAAATGTGTTCCTGAAGTTCTTTTCCACAACTCACCACCAGATGTCAGGGCAGAGCTCATCCTGACTCTGCTTACACCAGTCAAACAAACAGAGATGGTTCAGACATGTGTTTGAGTACAATAGAGTTGACTCATCCTGTTGAACTGAATGGTTTTAACCACACCCCCACTGAATAGCGAAGGTAATTATGATTACATACCCATGTTGCCATAGGGATAAATTTGATTGGGGTGCACCCATAGTAAGGGAGGTGGGTGGGCAAGTTCTGATTAATATGAAATGAAATAAAACCTCAGGAATTCGCAGATGCTATTGGACAGTTTAAATATAACCCCTGGAGTTGGTAGAGCGCTATTAGACAGTTAAAATGTCCCAGGAGTTGGCAGAACTCTATTGGACAGTTTAAATATGACCCCAGGAGTTGTTTGAATGCTATGAGTCACTCTTTCTAGCAATTCAATGCCATTAAACGTTTAAAATAATATATTTACCAAAAACAAAAAACAAAAAAACAACCCACACACAAGCGTCTAACCCAAAACTGAAATGTTTCGAGGGTTCACAAACCTTCACCATGCTTTAGAACAAGCATTTGCTCTAAAGACAATCAAACATTTAAAAGCTCTGGGTGTTTATTATGGTTGTGATACAACCATTTTATTTCAAACCCCCACCCCAAACTTTAAGCATGAAAGAAACATGTTTTTTTAAACAAGCCCCAAAGACATGTCTTGATATCTGCAAAGGGTCCCCACTTGGGAATGGGGCAGTTCCACTAAGGATTGGGGATTTACTGTTTAATACTGTAAGAAGGCCCTACAGAAAAATGTATTTTAACTACAAGGAAAAAAATGTAGCCAAAAGCAGCTCAGTTGTGCAGACAGCTTAATTCCCCCACCCTAGATCACAAAAGGGAATGTTAGGGAGGGGCCTAAAGTCCTTAAGTATCTATTATTCCAGAGTTGTAGCAATCAAATCAACCTGTTAGCTACTATTTTGAAGTCTGTTTGAAAGCAAGGGTTAGGATGGCATAAAAACCTCAGGTATTTTGGAGACTGTCTTTTTCAACAGAAAGAACAGGAGTACTTGTGGCACCTTAGAGACTAACACATTTATTTGTTAGTCTCTAAGGTGCCACAAGTACTCCTGTTCTTTTTGTGGATACAGACTAACACGGCTGCTACTCTGAAATTTTTCAACAGAAACTCTCTTGAATGGCTGCTGGACAGCAAGAGGAGGTATGCTCCCTGTTTTTAACTCTGAAAATATATATTATATAATATCACTCGTTGGCCATGTTGTCTTAGTAAATAATGATGCCTATGTTTATTGCAGTGTGATCTGTTTAGCATGGAACCAGTAACTTTAAATTGCATTTCATCACCAGACCAAGGTAAAAACCATTTTAACTGTAGTTTTGCTTAATAACTTCGGGTATTACACAGGTTGTATAGGGATTTGGGGGTAATACTAACAAACATTTTTGCTTGTTCTTTAATCCAAAGGCCCAAACACACATGGGGGAAAACAGAACAAGTATGTGCCTGCAACACTTTATCCTGTAGTAGAAGGTAACTTTCTGTAATTGGCTTTTAAATGCATGTGGATTTATTGAACAGTATTTTGTTGCAAACTGTGTTTTTAACTCTGTGTGTGTGTGTGTGTGTGTGTGTGTGTGTGTGTGTGTGTGTGTGTGTGTGTGTGTGTGTAAAACATAGGTGGGTTTTTTTTAAGTATATGGCTGCAAACTGATGGTAATGGTGTATTTCAAACTAAGAGGGTGTCTTTTTTTTTCTGTGCAAAATGGT